>NC_053127.1:5634003-5934003 GCF_010015445.1 Perca fluviatilis | reverse complement strand
AAACGGCCCAACTGTCTCCCACTAATGGAAAATGACATCCATGGCAGTGTTGCAGTGGCAGGTTCGGGTCACCGGGGACCTGGGTGGATGTATTCGGGTCAATTACCGTTTGGAGGAGAGGAGTGAGGCCCTCGAGTGAAAAACCAGAAGTGCAAACAGGATGAGATGGTTCCTGTTGCTGTTACAACGCCCAGTTTATCAGCAACAGCTGTTTCCCAATAAACTGAAAAGATTGGTGGCAACGCGGCTTTTCCTGGTGCTTAGCGACAATTGTGATTGGTTTAAAAAAATGCAAATAAACCAGAGCACGTTTTTATCCCATCCCGGAATGCTGTGTGGACTAGCCAGACCTTCCTCCGCAGCGCTGTGGAGGAAGGTCGGGTAAAGCGAAATTAACCACAATGCAATGCGGTCGTGTTTTCCCGGAGTAGAAGAAGAGCAGAATCACTCGCGAAAACTGAAAAGGCAAAATGGAGCAGGCTTTAATTTCTAAACAGTTGAAATGTAACATGCAACATATATAATATACAACCTTTAATTATTCTCCTGAGTGCTCGGTTTGTTTCAGGGACATTTTCAGAAGCATTTTTGTTTGGGTTTGTTTACATGATGATGGGCGCACTCGCTACCGTCACACAAATAACCGCCGCATCTCCTGACGCAATGGGAGCGTGCCTATGTTCCCACAGCTCTATGTTCCCACATTTCTAAGATTTTTCTTAAAATTAGGCCCTATGTTCCCACATTTCTAAGATTTTTCTTAAAATTAGGCCCTATGTTCCCACAGACCTATGTTCCCACATTTCTAAGATTTTTTTCAAAATTAGGCCCTATGTTCCCACATTTCCTTTTTCATAAATTTGTATTAGATTTTATCCCCCTAACCATAACCCTAAAAAATGTTGCGGGAGGATAGGGCTTAAATTGAAGGGAAATGTAGGAACACAAGACCTAATTTTGAAAATGTCCTAGAAATGTGGGAACATAGGGCCTAATTTTAAGAAAAATCTTAGAAATGTGGGAACATAGGGCCTAATTTTCAGTTAAAAAAGAAATTCTTAGAAATTTGGGAACATAGGACTGTTGTGACAATTGGGCTGTGGGAACATAGGGCTGACCCGGACGCAATGATGTTTTCAGTGTAGTGTCCGAAATCTCATTTGATCATTCCCTATATAGTTCGCTATTTAATAAACACTATATAGGGAATAGTGAGTGAGTGAACGAGGGAACGGTTTCAAACGCAGCTAAAGACCGGACGGAAAGTGACTTGCAACAGAAACAAACAGTGAGTAACAAAATTAACAGAAAGTAAGCAAAGTAAGATGATGAATGTAATAAAAACAGGACCTAGGAGCGGGGGCTGGGCGTGGCAACACACTCATCCATGTCCTTTATATGACACGGATGTAACTAATTTACAAACTTTACCTTTATGTATTTCTTTATCATTATTCGTATTTATTAATTTCATTACAAAAAGTCTATTTAAAACTCATATGTTGTTCTGCCATCTTCTCGGAAAGTTGGATGCGTCGTGGTTTCCTGTTGAACTGTGTAAAATCTATCAAAGGGTAATTTACAGAGTTAATGTGCCGATATGCTCTGGCTGTTGTCTGTTGTACATAGCGTCTTCTGATGTTTCTCAAAGACAAATTTCACACCAAAGTAGATAAGCTAACAAGATTCTGCCTTTGTTGTTTCACTCGCGGTCACAGCTGTCTAATCCCCGCTCAGGGAGACAGTGGGCTGGCAGCGTTGGTCTCTTCTTACACGTTTCTTGTTTTATGTGTGAGGTGTGGCATAGTTTTGTCCCAAAATGTTTCTTAGTAGTATGAAAACACATTCCCCTGTAGGCTTAAAAAGTGGCTGTGGAGCATCGTAATTTTCTCTTTCATCGAGAATAGAGGCAGTGTTTGTCTTAGATTCATGTTCATGTTTGACAAGTTTTCACTGTGGGGGAAAAACTTGTCAAACACCCAAAGAAATTATCCAAACACCCAAGGAGCATGTGTCACTTCTCAGTTGTCTATCCATATGCTCAGATATGTTCCAAAAACACACAATTTCCATCTCAATCCTCGTGCATTTCGCTGTCAAACTGATTGTTTGTTGGTTTGTCTTCGCCACCCATGAGTGATCGCCAGCACAGTATTGTAGGTCCCAGTCAAAGCAAGGAGTCCATCTGTTAACTGGGATTTCTTAATACAAATGTAGACAATTTGAGCAATAATTGTAGTGTTGCCTTTGTTTTTACTACAATGAGGGCCCTATCTTGCACCCGGTGCAGCGCAGCACAATGCCCGAAGCAAGTGTCTTTGGTAGTTTAAGACCGACGCAGTTGTCAAGTTTCCCGTCCAGCGCCCACGTCGTTTAAATAGCAAATGCACCTGCGCCCATCTTTGCGCCCATGTGCGTGCTGGTCTTACAGGGAGGTGTGTTCAGGTGAATTCTTGGCGTATTGCTATCTTGAGGTGGAGTGGAGTGGAAAGTGATCGCGATATTGACCAACAGAAACCTGGTCTAAAGTCAATAGCATTTCAACAGCGCATTAGTAAAATGCTCCTAGGCTCGTGCACAGCGCGCGCACACTATACTTGTTACACACACACACACACACAGGGACGCACAGCAGCACACAAACATGCAAAAGATTACAAATAAAAATATTACGGTGCAAATCCTCCATCATAATAGCAATCTGCCAAGGTCCAAACGCGCCTGGCTTTTAAAGGGAATGGGAGATGACCCTCTGATTGGTTTATTGAATGTTACGCCCAAAACACACCTATGAATTAATGAAGACACTAAGTACAACCCTTTTGTTGCCACTGACAGGTTATAATCACAAGCCTTTAAATTCTGTAGTCCGAAACAACAAACTACCGGAAAGCCTTTTAACCGACTCGCGTTATACACTCCACAACGCTGTGTTTGGACAAGAAGTCACCTTGTGAGATCCATAATGTTGTCAGACACTTTTAGTTACAATCTGAGCATGTTCGTGGCAAAAACAATCACTTTTAGTGGAGAAAATCAATGGTGCACAATTGCCCCATTAGGTTACATTGCAGCTCGCCGGCCGGTCACTGCGATCTTGCTCAATACTGGACCAATTTGAAATATTTTTGTTCACATCTGTCTATTAGACACAAATTCATTGGGAAATGGGTTGGGGAAAAAAACATGAAATTACCCTTTAACACTTTGCCATTGAAATGCAGGTTTTAAAACATCAAGTACAAAACCACGTGTATAATCTTTTAACCACTAGCTAATCTCTTCCGTTTGTGTTCATGCTTCACTGTCAGAAAATGTTTAGGGTAATGTCAACATCGGATCATTAGCATTCCAGACTTGGTTCTCATTTCACAAAGTGCTCTGTGTGGTAGAATATGACAACAGAGGCATGTGTGGGAGGAAACATCACCCGGAGAAGTTCAAATGGAACTTGGCAAGGACACGCCGATCATTTCATCTGTCACAACTGCTTTGTTTAGTCATTTAGTTCCTGACACTGTGCATCCAGTCAAAAAGTCAGGTTATCCAAGGGAATCTCATGTGAGGCAATAATTGTTAGACACACACACCAGGCTGTTCTCATGAACCATTCGTACATATAGCTACGAAAAGTAACACAATGTAATTTGTATGTATTCCACGTATTTAATAATCTATGGACCACATTGATTTATTGCAGATAATACTGCAGATTGGGCACAATTGGGCGTTTGTGCTGCGTTCCGTTCCTCCTCCATTTGCCATACCACACCGGGACCGTCTCAGAAGCGGAGCGTCTTGCTGTCTGACTCGCAGATTATATTGTCTCTACAAGTACTTTACCGACAATCAAATGTTTACGAAGCTAGTATCTACAGGATGTATTGTAGTATTGTAAAATAACTTTACAGTGCGCAATGTGGTTGTACGTCATTAGCCGACATTAATTTACGTCCCCCTTCTATTTAGAGCCGCCATTTTATTCCTATTAGTCTGTGTTTGTGTTGGCCTACTATTTTCTTTTCCCTTGTCCACCTGTAACGTTACTTTTGTAAAGCGTCCTCGGGTTTCATGAAATGCGCTATATTAATCTAAGTTATTATTACGTTGGTTGCTACAACGTTCATGTTTACATGCAGGCGCCATCTTGGGAAACAGTCATGACCAGTCGAACCACAAACGCCGTGTTTGAGCTATGTTACTGGTTGCATGGCGTTGGTCATGACTGTTTTCCAAGATGGCGCCCGCATGTGAATATGAACGCTACTCTCTTTATAATCTGTCTTTTTAATAAACTGTCTGTACACTTACAAAGTTCTCAATGCTTCGGTTTACGTGTAGGGACCCTCATTATGCTACCGTGGAAGTGTGGTGCTATTTTGAGCCTCGTTAGTGGTGTAGAAATACCGATTTACCCTCTGCCCCGACAACTAGCGTTACAAGCTAATCACCGGTTTGCGGTAGCTTGTTTCAAGCTACAGACACATTCGATTAGCATGAAAACATATCCCATATGCTATTAACCCCTAGGTTAATTTTGCGCCGGAATTGTCCTTTAACTCGGATAGCAAATGAGAGGTTCACAAATGTAACGGTAGAGAAGAATGTATTACAATGGTAAAAAAAGGTGTTTTTAATGGTAAGTAAAACAACTGTATTCTTTCAGAAGCGTTAAAATATTGTCTTTCTTTTGTATTAAAATATACAGCCTGCTGTCTAAGAATAACAATCATGTTCCTGATGTTTAAGCACATAAATGTGGACTAGCTAACTGGGTAATGATTAAATGTAGACGCACGGTGCTGTGCCTTGATTGTCCAACAACAGCGGCTTCTCAAATTTAAATGAGGTGAACCTGCTGGGCTGAGGCGATGTCGAGCAGCTTACACAGAAAAACAAACCACTGTTTCCTCATCAAAATGGAAAAGTACATAGATGGACCCCAACTACCCCGGTCAGTGATTCATTAAGGAGGAAATGGACTATTTTAAAATCAGTACACTGCACACTGATTTGCTTCAAACATGCCTCCAAGTCTCTCAGTGAATTAAACTCTCTTCACTTACACACAGCTTAATATTCTTGTCACTCAAAGTAAAATAAAACTCTGTCAGTCTTACTCATTTATAACTTTTTAAAGTCGTATGCCTCATCCTCCCGGTGCTCTTCCTCTATTTTTCAGCACCTGTTGCTAGGCAACTGTTCCATCACATGCATTAGCACATTTATACTTACAGTACAGGCCAAAAGTTTGGACACACCTTCTCATTCAATGTGTTTCTTTATTTTCATGACTATTTACATTGTAGATTCTCACTGAAGGCATCAAAACTATGAATGAACACATATGGAATTATGTACTTAACATAAGTAGCCACCCTTTGCTTTTTTTGGTAACTCTGCAAACCCTTGGTGTTCTCTCAATGAGCTTCCTGAGGTAGTCACCTGAAATGGTTTTTACTTCACAGGTGTGCCTTTTCAGGGTTAATTAGTGGAAGTTTTTCCCTTATTAATAAAAAAGCAAAGGGTGCCTACTTTGAAGAATCTAAAATATAAGACATGTTTTCAGGTATTTCACACTTTTTTGTTAAGTATATAATTCCATATGTGTTCATTCATAGTTTTGATGCCTTCACTGAGAATCTACAATGTAAATAGTCATGAAAATAAAGGAAACCCATTTGAATGAGGTGTGTCCAAACTTTTGGCCTGTACTATATCAACTTTTGTAACAATATCTAACGGGCAGTAGAGGGGAAAAAAAATATTTTTTAGCGCGTGCAATAATCCGTTTAAATGATGAGCTTGGAATGATTCTCTGCCTGCTTTTTAAAAAAACGCACAGTGTGTCTCAATTTGGATACTTCCGTGATTTACATGTGGTACACCACCAAATCCGGCCCCTGGCAGATTTATATCCAGCCTGCATATCAATTTAGGTTCACTATAAATGTCCAGACCAAAAAGACAAACTGATTTGCTGAACTCTATGATGGCTGAGGAACTTTTTCTTGCTGACTTTTTTAGAGCTTTATATCGGCTAAACTGTAAGAAGACTATATGAGAAATGCAATAATGTAGTCACAGATATTTGACTTTTTCGAAGTAAATGTCACAAACCCATTCCCTTGAGCCTGTTTTCCCTGTCTGGTTTGATTTTGTGTCTTGTGTTACGTTCCTGAACGTATCCCGTTCCGGTTGCCGAGCAACGAGTGCAAGGCGGGAATTCCAGGATCACCTGAACCTGCTCTCACCTGTTCCTCATCAGCAACCTACACACCTGGTCCTGATCATCATCACTACACTATTTAAAGGTGCCCTGCCGCACGTATTTCATTACTTTGTGGTAATGTCTGAAGTTCTACCATGGACTCTGTAACATTTTTTTGGTGGAAAAAATGCCTTGGTTACCTTGTTTCAAGCCATTCTAGCGTGGTGTAGAAAGCCTGCAGGAAGACTCAGCTCGATTTCTGCCAGTTCTCATTAATATTCAACAAGCTAAGCTGTTTGAATCTGATTGGCTAACAGCTAGCCAATGAGAGCCTGGCTGTCAGAATCTTTTACCCAGCCCAACTGGGCGAGCTAATGAATAGTAATGAGCTCAGGCAGTATGATGTCAGACTGACCAGCTTTTGTGATTGGTCTGATTTCTCCGCTTATTTCTTTTCAGTGTCTAGAGCTGACAGAGGAGGCAGCAGTTCATTTTCACATTCATAACATAACACAAACACATATGGACCTAACATATTAAAAAAAATGCAAGTAAAAACAGTTTTGTATGGCAGGGCACCTTTTAAGCTGTGACTTGACATCCAGTCCCTGTTGGATCGTTAGTCATACATTAACCAGGATGTCATTACCAAAGGATGTCTTTGTTATGACAACTTGACATAATGGCAACCTGTTTAATGTCAAGTTGTCTTAGTGAGGACACTCCAAAGAAATTGAATGTCAAGTTGTCATGACAAATACATCTCCTGGTAATGTCATCCTGGTTAATGTCAAGTTGTCATTACAAAGACATCCCAAACAATTGCCGCGTTTTCCGACACATGCATACATGTCCCGGGACCTCCCTAGACAGTTGGAGATCTCAACTCGTGAACAATCTTTATTTTTAGGAAATCTATAACCTTCCTACATAGCACGTAATGTTTATGCTGCACGTGAGAGAGGACTTGTGAGCTGATTGTTGCCCAACAAAATATTTACCGGTTTGTTTTCTGACTGACTACAGTTCAGGGATACTTGTTTAAAAAAACACGTGTATAAATTACAATTGTAGCCTATAGTTTAATTTGGCTGTGTCAATTGCAACCGCTCCAGCTTCCTCGACCCGCCACTTTCACAAGTTTGAAAATCAATGGTGGTCCCGTAGCTGTCACTTCGTAGACAAGATGGCGACCGTTGAGTGTAGTGTCCTGTGTCCCACACTCAACGCAGCCTGTACATAAGGAACAGTAATTCCTACATGTTGTAGGAAATTGTCTCTTTTCCACCTTCAATTTTTGACAGGAGAGCTAGGTGAGAGAGAAGGGGAAGATATGCAGGAAATTGTCACAGGTCGGATTCGAACCCTGGACCTCTGCGTCGACTACTACCTCCCCCCCTAAAATATGTTCGCACCACCCCCATCCCAATCCATTGGGCTAGAGTGCTGTCAATCTGACAATTGTGATTTCCATTAGATTAGAGTACTGTTACTTGGCTGCCTGTTCTGCCAATTTCCCCAGCCCTTGTCCACCCTTTGAAATATACCATGAATGTATAATACAGGCACATGTTCTTTCACATCTGCCTTATAACATGCACTTTAAGGAAAGTGACTCATAATGGAGCCCTCCGCTGTGTTAGAGCGTCATGTATTGACTTCACCTTGAGACCTTTGAAGTGAACACGACTTTATCATTCATACACTTAGGTCTGATTATTGTCTCTGAGAAAAACATCAAACCAATATTTCCACAAAAAGCTCACCAGGGCCTCCTGTGGTAAAGTTGCCATGGAGATGGTGTGTGCTGTGTGGCTGAGGTTCAAACATTTATTTTCAAGAGCTTTGTATTTAAGAGGTGTGTCAGAAGGTGCTTCAGAGTAGACACGATTGACAGAAACAACAACATTCGGAAAAGAACTCGTGATTGACAGCTGCAAATTAACACTTAATTATATTCATAACCCTAACCAACCCATTCTCACTCTCAACTCCTCATATACTGACGCTTGGTCAGTGGCTCTCAGCATCAGATACCAACGCAAATTATCCAATTATCCTCCATCCTATTACATTATTTTTACCTGTATGTTTCCAGGATCATATAATCTTATTTCTCTTCAATAAGATTGATCTTAGGTTAGGGTTGTAGGAATATGTCGCTACTCTTTTCAACTGTGGCTTCCTGAAGAAAAAAATTGGAAGTCTTTGAAATAAAGTGAATGTAGTTGAAATCCGGAAGCAGCACACAGTCTTTTTGTCATCAAATCACTCTCCGATCTTTCTGTAATAAACTCATATGTTTGAGCAGAAACTCTTCTTCTGTTTTAATAGAAAACATTAAGGGGTTTGTACCAAGCTTCAGTTTGTTTGCTCATTATTTGTCAGAACACTTGGGAAATGACAGTACATCAGGACACGTACTGTTAATCTTCTATGTAAACTATGTACGAGATCATATCGCAGACGGTGGATTATTGATTTAATTATTCCTGGCATTAGCAGAGACGAAATCCTTGTTGGCTGGGCTGCGAGGAAGCTCTTGTTTGTTTACAACAAACAAAATGTTATTTGATTTTTCTAGGGGAAAGGGCTGACAAAAAGTCTCAGTGCTCATTGTCAGAGGACAGAGTCCATGCAGCAAAATGAGAGATATATCTGAGATGCCGCAGAATCACAGACAGACTAGTCTATATCGACGTTGCATTTCTGGGATTGTTCAGTTACCACGGAAAATTCTGCCGCATGGCCCTAATTTTCAGCCGGATGTCCGTTACCTTGCACTTTCTTTGTGTTGTAATTTTAAACTCCGGTGGATTTATGAGGACGATGGTTAAGTGCTCCTCAGATCTCTGCAGGGTAAATCCAGACAGATAGCTAGACTATCTGTCCAATCTGAGATTTATATTGCACGACTAAAACTACTTTTGAACGTACACGTTCCACCAAAACAAGTTCCTTCCTGAGGCTATTTAGCAGAAGCACTGTTGCACCGTAAAGTGCTTAGCACCGCCCAAGACGACTGTGATTGGTTTAAAGAAAAGCCAATAAATCAGAGCATGTTTTTCTCCCGTCCCGTAATTGCTGTGTGGACTAGCCAGACCCTCCTCCGCAGCGCTGTGGAAGAAGGTCTGGCAACGCGAGACTACAGACAGACAGAGAGACAGAATGACTGAAGTGGACTGTTGTGTGGATTGGATTAATCTTGTAGACTTGTGACTTTCATCACTCTGTTATTCAGTTTAGGTCTTATGACTTTTGTCTGCTTGGGTAAATGAACGTGCAGTTAATAGGACATGGTTGTGTAAGGACAGGGAGTTAAATTGGATTTATTTTGGTATGTTGAGCCCAATGTGATGTTTGTTGAGAGGCATGTGGTGTCAGAAGAGATGCATGTGGTCAGTTTCATAAGGAGAGGTGACTTGCTGAGATTAAGTAAGCGTCCACTCTTCCAATGTATAAAACGAACGAATGCTGAAGAGAGCCTCCAGTTGTTTCTGCAGAAACACCTCTTTTGCTTGAATAAAGAGATCTCATGCACCGTCCCAGTCTCCCTGAAAATTCCTTGATTCGTAAAATCGGCACCTAGGAAACCCACGACAATCTGATCTGGCTGCTACTTTGGCCAAATCTCTGCAGACAAATGAGTGACTGCTTAGAATTTTGTGAATACCGCTCTCTGTGTTCCTGACTTGCTATGGTTCAATAATGCTCAAAACATCAAGTAATACACCAAACAACTTTTCAAGCTATTCCGCTGTCGCAGACACATTTCCAATATTGGAATAAAATCCTGAGAGTCTTGCTAGAGTCGGGGTGCTCCCGTTGCCTGAATCGTTTGGTGTAAGTTCATAAAACCCCAGTCAATCTTTTCCTCATCTTGACGTTCCAACAAAACCAAACTTGGTTTTGAGTCTTGGTAGTGAAGTTAAATATGTGGACATTGTCAACAACAAATGGGCTCACTCCCTCCAGCACCAAACAGGAAGCAGCAAATGGCTAGAGACAGTGTTAGTTTGTCCGTGTGTTTGCTGGTCTGTCTGTCATCAGGATTACAGAAAAAACTACTGGCCTGATTTTCATGAACCTTAGTGGAAAGATGTATCATGGGCCAAGGAAGAACCCATTACTCTTGGAGCTGATCCGAATCCCGGTGGGGATACACAAATTATTAATTATACAGATACACAAATGTATGTGCACAGGCACTGACAAAGTGAGTTTGTCATATGTCCCCTTTACAAGGCACATTGTCTTTCTATGAAATTCTTTATTTTCAAAATAACTGACTTATTAACTTACATGGACTTGGCACAAGTTGCTGTGGTGCATTCATGTGCCATGGGAACCTACAACCTCTAGGGTTTAATAGCTGGCTGATAAATAACTGAATGGAAGAACCCACTAAATCCACATTATTCTTTTGTTGAAGACCACGTTTGAATGTCTAACATGAAAGTTGGTGTTGCTGGAGCTTCCACACCTGTATCGAGACCCAGAAACATGTTGCTGTAGCTGCTGTGTTGCTACAGGGATGTTTAATGGCTACAAAAGTGTAGATAAGACAGTTAGAAACAATAGGGAAGCATGTTAAGTATCATGCTTGTTTTGAGACAACAGATTCAGCCTGGCACTTCTGTGATTATGGGTAAATACACAGAGGCGTCAGATTCATAATCCCAAAATCAAATCAGGAGTAATTTCCATCTCTTAAAATGAATGAGCTCTCATTTAGGAGAGTTTTTATTTGATCATTTCAAGCACCATTAGGGCCCGTGGAGAGGATCAAAAGTTACCCAGACTTCTTGCACATCCACTTGCTGAGTGCACTCAAGATGCATGCAAATGTATTCAGAGTCAGTGCAAGGAGAATGATCTATTCATTTGATATTAGTATGGGTTATCTGTCTCACAGGTGTTGAAAATGGAACCTCTGTCTCTAATCACTAAATCAGTTCGTCGCAGCCCTTAATGGAAGTGGTTGTCAAATGTAATGGCAGAAGGTGCATTCTTTGGTAAAACAGGGTAATTCCACTTTACAATAATCACAGGGGTCCTATCAAGTCGATAACTGCATTTACAGCAAATGTCTTGCAGCACAGACGATGATTTTTCTCTCCTGCAATCGCCAAAAAACCATTTAACTCAAAGAGAGGAGGGAATTGGTGGGTGCTGAACACGAAATTTCCCAGGAGGGCCGAGACATATTGTGAAAATCACTCCTATTGGAAAGTGTCCAATGAATTGTCACTCCAAGGAGGCTGAATCCGGGAACAATATTGTGTGCACTCATAGGAACAAATGTGCTCCAAGGTTGAAAAGGGGCAGACATTTCAACTCTTGGGTAGTTTCTGAAACAATCGGTTTGACTGACGCAAGAACATGTTTTCATGTTCAAACTATGCAGTAATGATAAGACTAAAGGTTTGAAAGCTCTGATTTGGTTTTTATTTATCCAAGATAAAGACACCAATTCATTGACTTGACAAATTTGGTATCTTTACACACCGAGTGATCAATCCTGTCAATAGGTTAACCGTTATATCAAGAAATAAAAGCACAAAAAGGTGAAACTTTGAGACTTTAGAAACAAGGGTAACCGAGGTAGAAGCAGAAGAAGATCTGTGATTATTTATACACGCTGCAGCCGTGGTTCCTGACCTGGGGGTCAGAAGATAAACAACAAGTACTGGTAAGCACAGTCTTCTAAAAATGCAGCGGTTTGGATCAGACAGACATTAACAGCCAACCTAAGAAACACATTCTCACTCCCGACTCAAGCACTTGGTACGCTTGAGTCGGGACCAAGTATTTGGTAGCCTACGCTTGGTCAGGACCCCTTGGCGTCACTTTGTTAGGCTATGAGTTCCCCTTTGGCGTCATTTTTCAAAACCCTTGGTCAGGAACCTTGGGTGCCATTTCAACGTGCTTGGACAGGACCGGTTGTGTCACTTTTTGGGTTGGGAACCCTTAACGTTACTATTTGACAGTCTGGGGCAGGGGCCTTTGCATCATTTTTCAAGGTGCAGGGTAAAACCACCTAGTTAGGGTTAGGAAAAGACCATGGGTGGGGGTTAAAGGATGCAAGTTAAGTGACAAGAACGGTACACAAACCCCGGTTTCCTGGGTTAAAGTCCTGTGTTGTTTGACCCATCCACCACCCCAACCTGCGTCCATATGTGGATTTCCGGGTCCTTATACTAGGGTGGGATACTAGGTATAAGAGGGTGGTGGTGGCGCAGTGGATATGACACATGCCTTTGGTGTGGGAGACCTGGGTTCAATTCCCACTGCGATACATCAACCAATGTGTCCCTGAGCAAGACACTTAAGCCCTAGTTGCTCCAGAGGCGTGCGACCTCTGACATATATAGCAATTGTAAGTCGCTTTGGATAAAAGCGTCAGTTAAAAATGACATGTACTACTCCATTATATTGTTTCTCTTCATACTACATCATCTTACAGCGTTTCTCTGCCTGGTGCGTTCCATACAGACAGTAAAGGGTGCCTATCCCTTGTCTCTGACGCTAAGGGCCACTGACCAAGCGTCAGTATGTTGATGAGTTGGGAGTGAGAACGGCTTGACCTAAGGGCATTATTATTAGCAAAAGAAAAATGTCTATATGTTTTTATTCACATCATTCAGCACATAATTTATCTCAGGCTTTGTTAAGCTACTTTCCAATGGAGACCACACCCAAACTTTTAAAGTTTCACTGCACATTTCTCAGCACATCTTTTGATGTGACAAATCACGACATTGACAGGCTGGGTAATTTCAATGATAAGCATTTCTATAAAAGGTTGCTGTGCTATCGCAGCGAGGCAGCTGTCAAGCAGTCAAGGTACAGCACTCATTATTTTTTAATTAAACTCAACTTCACAATTCATATTCAATAACCCACAAGCTATTTGCCCCTACCACCTCTCTCCATTGTGTTGTTGGCCTGTTATCATGTTAGTCATGTTGGCTACATATTTGCCTGTTTTCCCTTGCTTCAATTAAACACAGCCACATTTACACAAACCACCCACGCCAACATTAGCATGATTAAAATGTAAGTAGATACATGTTTATGTGGCCCCTTCTTGTTACTCGCGTAATGTGTGTTACTCTCACTGCTACTCTAGGATTGTGATTCACAGAAGCCACTAATGGAAGCACTAATTCAAATATTTGTCACTTTAAAATAAAATGACCCCATTTGAATGTAGGCTACCAAATGACAAATATAAAAGCATGCTTGGTACACATAGATGGATAGATAGTGTTAACTGTCTCAGGGGGAAAGTTGTTTTTTACAGAGTACACATCTACATGTCTTTGATTTTTTTTTTAAAGCATGCAGTTAAACACGGTAACTAACTGCATGTTTGTCACTTTACACAAGATGTATAAACTTAGACACATACGCACATATATGCCTCTATTTGTATCCCAACATACATATGTACACACAAATCTATATTGGCCGTTTATCCCTCCCCTCTGATACAACGCACAGGAGCATTTTCCGTCCTAATGTCTAAACCAGAGAATGTAACGGTCGCAGTTTTAAACACGTGAAGGAGGGTTAAAGTACAAAAATTTGCCTAAAATCCGCTCGACAGTAAATGGAAACATGGCTACTGATGCTTCGGGGTCAGCCCTATGTTTCCACAGCCCAATGGTCCCACAGCCCTATGTTCCCACATTTCTAAGAATTTTTTTTCAACTGAAAATTAGGCCCTATGTTCCCACAGCCCTATGTTCCCACATTTCTAAGATTTTTATTAAAATTAGGTCCTATGTTCCCACATTTCTAAGATTTTTCTTAAAATTAGGCCCTATGTTTCCACAGTCCTATGTTCCCCCATTTCTAGAACATTTTCAAAATTAGGTCTTGTGTTCTTACATTTCCCTTAAATTTAAGCCCTATCCTCCCACAAAAATGTTTAGGGTTAGGGGACAAAATCTGATACAAATTTATGAAAAAGGAAATGTGGGAACATAGGATCTAATTTTGAAAATAATCTTAGAAATGTGGGAACATAGGGCTGTGGGAACAAGGGCCTAATTTTCAGTGAAAAAATAAAATTCTTTAGCGACAGAAAGCTATTCTCAGTGATCTCATGAAGCAATTACTTGCCGGAATAAGGGACAAAAATGTCAGGAAATGTGTCAAAAACATTAAAATAAAGGGTTTAAAAAAAGTTTTAATTTTCAAATTTCACCTAGGAGGACAACAAGTGCACGTTGAAGGGAAGAAAACACAAGGGTTAAAAAAGAACGTGTTTTGTCACTATGTCAACTAACTTAAAATCACAATTTTATTTTGTACTACTCAAATGACCAAAGAAAACTTTTCAATGGCCTTTCTATCCATTTCATTTCTATGGTATATACACACCCACATTGCCACTTACTTTCATGTTATTTATGCAGAGATTTTATATCCAACAACCCAAAGCCGAGAGGCTACGATGCGTCGGTGTTCAGCTGCTGTCACATGATTTTTCTCTGTACTCTCTGGGTGATACTTTAACCACTGTAGTTGTGATGTTCTGGAGGTAATGATGTCATTTATTTGAATTATGATGAGAGACAAGATGCGGTGTCGCTTGCTGTCAGAGTGATGGCAGAGGCAGCCTGTCAAATGTGTTCCATGTTAGTTTACACAGTTTGATTCGGCGGATGGTGAATTATGCCGCTCGGCGCTCAATATGCATTCACTCGGATGTGTTGGACAGAAAACACACACAATTTATGACTGTTTTTCCCAAGAGTGCAGGTGGAGCTTTGATTGGTTTGTTGGGAAATGACGAGGGTGTAAATGTGGTGGGGTAGAGTTAGGGGAGGACGTGTGCGCCTGTCAAAGCGCAGACTGAATTATTACTCTGAAGATACAGATTCAAAGGCTGCACTAACTGCCTGAAGATTAGACATATTCATCAGAGCGAAAAACAATTCAACTTTCATTAATTACGTTCACGGTATTATTCATTAACCTGGAGGCTCTGTAGTACGTTTTTGAATTAACTGCTGATGGATTTGAGGCTTCCTATCTGAAGGGGCTCAAGTTTACAACAGCAGCAGCATTATCAATGTCATTTTTTTTCTCACAGTGACTTCAGAGTGGCCATGTTTATGGATTTAAAAGCCTGAAAACGTTTTTTTTTTCCAAGTTGTAGACAATCAACATGCAGGATCAGGATCTTGGATCAGGGTCAGAACTAGAAGGGGGTCACCCCCCCCTTTGATGCCCTCACCAATCCATTGGGCCAGAGTGCTGTCAATCTGACAATTGTGATTCCCTTTGGTCTGTCACTTGGCTGCCTGTTCTGCCAATTTTCCCAGCCCTTGTTACATGACCAATTAATGTTTCCATGACGATAATCCAAAATTCTGATATCATGGAACCAGCACTGGAATTGTTTGAAAACTATACTGACTTACTGACTTCAAAGTAATGTTTTTATTTTAGCAGAATTACATTCTATCCTATCCAATATATCCTATATTTCGAAGGAGATTTTCTAAGCCATATTCTGATTAAAAAAATAAAAGTGCTGGGAAGATTTTTTTTTTCACAGAACCGTATTAAAAATAATGTGCAATACACTTACAATAAACTTGCCTCAAACTTCAACAAAGAAAACCTTGCTGTACACAGTTTCCAGATAATAAGAAACAGAACAGAAAGTGCAATACACAATTTACTCTAATTTAACTCTACAGTGAGTTCAATATGTTTCTACTTCTAAGCTGGCCTCAAAGTTTCAATAAAGTACACAGTTGCCATACAATGTGTGTTTAAAGTATAAATCCATTTACCAAATGGAATGGCAGAACGGGCAGTAAAGGGACAATTCAATTCAATTTTATTTATAGTATCAAATCATAACAAGAGTTATCTCAAGAAACTTTACGGATAGAGTAGGTCTAGCCCAAACTATAATTTACAAAGACCCGATAATTCCAGTAATTCCCATAAGAACAAGCATTTAGTGTGATTTCTGCCTAAAAGGGAGTTTTTCCTCGCCACTGCAAGGAAATACTCCCTTTTAGGCAGAAATCTTGAGAGGTGAGTGAAACTTCCTATAAGGTGCTCATATTATGCTCATTTTCAGGTTCATAATTGTATTCAGAGGTTATATCAGAAAAGGTTTAGATGGTTTTTCAAAATTTTCAAAAAACACCATATTTTTGTTGTACTGCACATTGCTGCAGCTCCTCTTTTCACCCTGTGTGTTGAGCTCTCTGTTTTAGCTACAGAGTGAGGCCTCTCACTTCTTTTCCATCTTTGTTGGGAGTTGCACATGTGCAGTAGTTAGGTAAGGACTACTAGCCAGTCAGAAGCAGAATATGAGGGCGTACCAGGCTAGCAGCTAGGCGAGCATTATAACGTGTGTTACAAAGTGACCCACGTTTGTCTCTGAAGTAAAGGCTGGACTACAATAGAGCTGTTTGGAGCAGTTTGTGAACAGTGTTTTCTGTTGGAGATGGTAAGTGCTTTTGGGGTGGACTTTGGGCTTTTTCACTTTGTAAACCTATAACGTGTGCACAAAAGATGTATAACACAATAAAGGAAAGGGAAAAAGCCAAACAGCATAATATGAGCACTTTAAGGGAGAAACTTTAGACAGGCACAGAGTCTTGGTAGGCGGTGTCTGTCGGTGCCAGTTGGGGGTGTGATGAACAGTGGCAATTAAAGTCACAATAAAGATAATGGAACTATGACTAGAAATAGTAGTTGTTGTAGTAGTTCATGGCGTAGCGGGGCACTGTAGGGCGTAACAGGGTGTAGCAGGACATAGCATGACGTAGCAGGGCACTGCAGGGCATAGCTGGACGTGGCTGGGCGTAGCAGGGAACTGTCTGGCGTAGCAGGGCATAGCAGGGTGTAGCAGGACATAGCATGACGTAGCAGGGCGTAGCAGGTCACTGTCTGGCATAGCAGGGCATAGCAGGGTGTAGCAGAGCGCTTAGCAGGACCACAGCGACAGCTGCAACCATGATTTAGGTGCCACCCTAATCCAGGGAAAACTGCAGGGTGAGAAAACATGAGGACAGTACTCTGATCCAATGGAAATCAAATTTGTCAGATTGACAGCACTCTAGCCCAATGTATTGGACTGGTGGGGGCAATCATATTTCAGGGTGGGGCTGGTGCCACCCCGGGCCCCCCCTCTAGACCCACCCCTGGTTGCATCTGTTAAAATGTACATCAGCAGAATAAGACAATTTCTTGGCCATTACTATGTTGCCAAAATACGAAGTTGCCAAAATTCCTCTGCTTCTTGTCAGCTAATCGTAAATCTGGGTTTTAGTTTGAAAACTAAAACGAAAAGGTCAAATGAAAGTAATTTCTTTTTAAATGAAGCTCAGGAGCAGCAGCGGCCATCTGGCTACCAAAACAGTCCACAGGCCATTGTCTGGATGAGAACCATGACTCAGCAGGAAGGAGTTGAGCCGAGGTCAGCCGAGCTCCAGGCAAGGTCACATGCAGGATCAAACGCACAGACACACACACACACACACACACACACACACATGCACACAGACACCCACACACACACACACACACATGCACGCACACATGCCACGCGCAAACACACACATACACACACACACACACACACACGCACACAGACACCCACACACACACACACACACATGCACGCGCACACATGCACGCACGCAAACACACACACACACACACACACACACACACACACACACACCCGAGCAGATGGCTAAAAGGTCCCCTGAAGCTTCTGTCGATCCATCTGCAGGATTATTCTTATCATTTCCAAAAAGGTGATGATATTGATTTTTCTGGGCTTTCGCTCAGAGTGTTTGTGTGTCTGACTGATGCTTATCTCAGCATGCAGCACATCACCTGTCTGTCAGCGTCGGGCTGCAGGTCCAGCCAGAGTCGAGCCCGATCCTGCACCATCTTATAAATAAAAGATCTCATATTTATGACTTTGCTAAATGTACTTTTCTTAAGCTCTGCTTTTGCATACAGAGACCAGATGACGACAAGAAATTAAAGTAATAATCTGGAAGATTTAAATTTACATGAATGTCTGTTTAAATCACTTTCCATCGCCGATTGAGCCTGTGGCACATTGATGAAACTATTGCAATATTTATAATATTTTTTTATTAAAAAATCCCACTGCTGCTTCCATGGCATCAGAATTTTAGATAGTCACCATGGAAACATGAATCGGTCAGGTGACGATGGCTGGGAGAGATTGCCAGAACAGGCAGCCAAGTGCCAGTACTCTGATCCAATGGGAATCACAATTGTTAGATTGACAGCACTCTAGACAATGGATTGGGGGGCTGCCACCCCGTGCCCCCCCTCTAGCACCGCCCTTACTGCCATCATAATTTATAATGAATGACCACTAGAGGTCACCACCAGTATAATCGTAAATGTGGGTCATACATAGAGCTGGGTATCGCCAATGATTTCCCGATTCAATTTGATTCCGATTCACAAGGTCCCGATTCAATTACATTTTCGATTCGATATTGATTAGGTCGGGAAATTTCAGTTACAATACCAGTTTATCTTGGATATAAAAGAGATTCTCAGAGATCTAAATTGTACAAGCAAGAAGCAACCCGCAGATATGTTTTTAATAATGCAGGTTCATGTACACATTATGATGTGACCCCCCCAAAAAAATCTATTTAAAGTACTTTTTTTTTGCCTACACATCCATTGTGAAAATGCATTTATTAAAAGATCGATTTCTGGATTTTACAAATTGATATCAGATCAGTTAAACAAAGATTGATTTTAATTGGAGAATGAATTATTTGAACCCAGCCCTTGTCGTATAGCTGCTTGTGGAGGACCGTCTCCAATATATTCAGTTTACTTTAACAGAGTTCAACAATAAGGGTTTAACGCCCGATGGCCCGGGGCAAGTAATACACCATGTCGGGCCAGTAAATATAACAACCCACCGGCCCGTTCAGGCATCATCGTATAATAAATGATAAATTATCGGAGCACGCTTGTTGGATGATTTGATTTGATTGTGGCATTGGCCAATCAAGAATTGAGTTGGTGCGTGATGCTTTTGACGTTTGTTTCGACATGTTTTGACACTTTTGACGTAATTTTTCATAATTTGTTTTTCACGTTTTGACTATTTTACCTGTTTTATTTACAACACTTTTGACGGGGGGTTATTTAACTTTTTTTTCCATGCTTTTGACATATTTTCGAAAATTTGTACCAATTTTTTTTTTCACATTTTTTTTCAACATTTGTATAAACCTTAAAGTAACACTAGGTAACTTTTCCCCCTTCGGTCCCCCTACACGTTGGAAGCGGAATTGTCCATTTAATTACATTGTCCAGTTCATTGAAATTTCAGATCCGCTACCCGATCTGGCAAACTTGCATAATGTAATGAAATGGACAATTCCGCTTCCAACCTGTAGGGGGACCGAAGCGGGAAAAGTTCTCTAGAGTTGCTTTAACGTTGTTTTAACCCTGTTTGATATCAAATGCATCTATGAGCGTTGCTGACTTCCCCTCTTTTCTGTGTCTGGCTCAGACTCTCATCCTTATAAACAATCCTGCCAGACATTCGAGACTTAAAGCCTGTCTGGTTTAGTGGAGAGATGTATTGAACTGTGTGAAGTCGGTGTCACGGTGAGGCGGGAGATGCTAGTTAACCTGCCATGATGAACTACTTCAATGCCATTTTGTCCAGCAGCAGTCTGTGAAGTCCCCGCTAGACTTTAGAAAAAAAAGAAAAATACTCCAGCCAGAAAGCACAGTGTGGAGGGTCGGATTTATTTCAAACATACATCACTATTACTACCACTCAACATATAAGTGGAGCTCGAATATCCCTCAGGCTTTCTGTGGCGCAAAGCTTCTCACAAATCACAGCACAGTGTTTAGTGTGTACCCAATAAATGAGTACTTTATGGATAACAGAAGCAGGATAATGCAATTTGGTGTTTTAATGCTGCGCTAGACTTTCTTGTTCATTAAGTAACAAAGAAGGGGAACAAAATGTAGGCTATTAGGAAAATAATTATCCAGGAAATAGCTGTAGGGGAAGTTTATGTGGTTTATGCAGATGAAGGTTGTAAAGCCCAAAAAAATAAAAATAAAAATGGAAACATGTACCCTGTTTTTAACCCTCCTGTTGTCCTCGGGTCAGATTTGACCCATTTTCAAAAAGTTTCTATATCAGAAATTTGGGTTTATTTCAATTAAATTCCATCCCATCCATCTTCGTCCGCGTCGGGTCGCGAGGGAAGCAGCTCCAGCAGGGGACCCCAAACTTCCCTTTCCCGAGTCACATTAACCAGCTCCCACTTGGGGATCCCGAGGCGTTCCCAGCTGGACGTGCCTGGAACACCTCCCTAGGGAGGCGCCCAGGGGCCGTCCTTACCAGAAGCCCAAACCACCTCAACTGGCTCCTTTCGATGCGAAGGAGCAGCGGCTCTACTCCGAGCTCCTCACGGATGACTGAGCTTCTCACCCTATCTCTAAGGGAGACGCCAGCCCCCCTCCTGAGGAAACCCATTTCGGCCACTTGTACCCAACCAAATTGTCAAAGAAAATAGCGTGGATGGTTCCATACAACTATTACTCTTCACAAGTAAAAAATGATCAGGTCACTACTTTCATTGAATTTGCTTTTGAAAACAAAATTTTAAAAAAAGAGCGTTAAAAAAGTGACAAAAATGTCGGAAAAAGCTTCAAAAACGCAGGAAAAAAAATCGACAAAAACATCGGAAAAAGTGACCAAAAACTTGGAAAAAAGTGACGTCGGGAAAAGTGAGTGTGATGAAAAAAGGACAACAAAATGTTGAAAAGTTTGAAATAAAAATTTTGACCCAGAAAAACAAAGTTGCATGGGTGACGGGAAGACAACACAAGGGTTAAAAAGATGTATTTGGTTGGCTCCACTTTGGATCGTGTAACAAGGCAGGCCTGCTTGGTTCTTTAGGGGAATGATTGTAAAGATTTACAAAGAATATGTTTAGGGCATTTCCTTCCCGAGAGTATTCTGCAGAGCCACTTAGCGCCGCTCAAGACGACTGTGATTGGTTTAAAGAAATGCAAACAACCCAGAGCATTTATTTTTCCTCCTATCCCAGAGTGTATGTGTGGTGTAGCCAGACCTTATGCCACAGCGCTGTGGAGATAGAGCTGGCAATACAAGACTTAGTAAAAACAATCAGGGCTTCACACTTAACAAACCAGATGAGAATGACTTTCAAACTCTCAGATCCGTGAATGTCTGCCTCGGGATTTTTCTAAGGGCTCAGTATGTTTGTAAATTTCTGCAGGCCATTGTGAGCTTGACAAGACAGAGCTCTGGCTACACATGTGATTGTTAAATATAACCAGGGTGCGATTTGCCGGGGGGGGGCATTTACCCCCTTTTCTTTCTACATATCCCTGCCTCTGCTCAATTATTTTTACAAAATGGCTCAAAGTGATCAATGCTACTTCAACAAATAGACCATATATTACATACCTAAAATAGAAGTATTTTAAACTAAGTTAAGCACTGTAACGTGAACACATAGTGCCATAGAACAATAAAATCTGAGCAGCAGTTGCTGGTTGTATTTAGCTGCTACAGAGCTCTGGGATGCCGGCTACCAGGGGCAGTTGTTTAGCCGCCAATAGGTGACTGCGAGCCGGATACAGGCACCGCCAGATGACGGTCCTTTCAGGGGCCGTGGTAGTGGAGCTTAGCCAGAAAAAAAAGAGCGTCATGCAGCGATGACAGTTAAGTTTAGGTACCAAAACAAGTAGTTAAGTTTAGGAAAAAGATCAGATCTGGATTAAAACACTCCCGAGGAATGAACGAGCGTTTCCTCTGTGAAAGTATTTTGTTTTCGCCACAAAGTGAACTCCGCTCACCGGCTTGAAAGCGTTGTGTTTTATGTTGACGCCACATTGCGCTATTTCATTTTGAGATTATTTTCCAATGGATATTGAAGTTCATGAATTTGTTTTTTGGCATGGCTGGCCGAGTGGCTCTATATCCATGGCGGTATTGAAAGGGCGGATTTAATTCTTGCTTGTTTTGTTGTGCATGAAGCAAACCGCGCAATTAATATAAATATCAATATTTCAAGTGACAAGATGATGTCACTGCATCTAAATAGATAATGTATAAGTCTGGTTTGGAAACGAAATTCTTGGGTGACTAGGTTATATATTTCTTTCTTTATTTCTTGTAAAAGTCCCATTATACATACCAGTCTGGGCTGGCAACGATTCATTTAAGGTGTTAGGGTCCATGTGCAGAGTTCTGCACAGGGATTGTACAAGAAAGTGTAATGGAGAGAGTCTTACCTCGTATCTTTACGTTTGTGCACTGGTGCGAAAAACTTATGCATCTGTGGAGGCCACCATGGGTCTCACTGTAATGGATTTTGAAATGAATGGGCTGGTGTATGTTGAGAGCAGCATATGTAGTATAACATTAAAATGACCGAGGGGTCAATGTGTTTCGAAGGGATTTTTCTCTCCAACAAGTCCTCCAAACCATACGACGATACGGGTTCTTTTTTTCCTTCCCTCTAATACGACCCACAGGAGCGTTTCATAAATTAGCGCCATTTGCGATTTTAGATCCTTTTTAAAAATTATAATAATAAAAAAAAATGTTGTTGTAAATCAATTTTGTGAAACAATTTTTGAAACTGGTTTAAGCCTGTGTCGCTGTCGACGATGCTATGCACCTGTAACCCAGTCAAGGAAAAGGGTAACAACATTTTTTTTCTATTTTTGTTTTATATCAGAAAGTATGGGATGTAGAAATAAGCGCTGAAAACATGTAGAAGAAAAATTTAACAATTTAAAACGTTGGAAAAAGCAAAAACAAAGGCTTCAAAAAATGTGTTTTTTTCAAGGTTGACGGGAAGACAACACAAGGGTTAAACGGGACATGAACCCCTGGTCTCCTGGGTGAAAGTCCTGTGTTTCTTTGACCCATCCACCCCCCCGGCCTACCTCCTTACGAGGACATTTGCTTCTCTTATACTTCGTCACCTTACTTCCTGCTTTGCATATTTACTACGACTACTAATGGGCGCCGTCACTAGAAATGTAAATATAGGTCGTAATTGCTTCTTGAACTAACGATGTGTGGGAGCGTTTTACAGGAGAAGAACAGTCTCGACTGTTCAGAGGGGAAGGGAAATGGACTGAGTGAGGTTGAGAGAAGCTGGCCTGAGGACAGTGCGGTGTACAGCTTCAGCTAATAAACCATGTTGAAACAAATGTCTTCACCTGCAGAACAACTGCAGCACAGCTTGTTTCATTTGACCTCCTTCATCAGTGTGATTGATTTGCCCCACAAAGCTTTGTTACTTTGGGCAGAAAGCAGAACTTCTCCTCAGCTGTGAACCGTACGCTCTGAGCCTCTGAAAGAACCTTTAAAACAAGTTTATATACTGATATTATTGGTCAAGTTCCCACTTGTTTTGGCTTGTTATCCTTTTAAAAAAAAAGTGGTACTTACTCGCCTACTGGTTTTGATTGTTAGCAGTTCTACCAGCGATTATGTTTATTATTATGATGTTCCCTTCTCTGACTGGATATGTTTTGGAAACATTAAGAAAATAACGTTTTTTTGCTATTTTTTATAGTATTTTCTATGTATTACTTTATGATTTTCATTGTGTGCAACACATTTCACATGCGTGTTTTAATATGCATCATTTTGTATTTTTTATGTAAAGCACTTTAAACTTTAAACTCACCTTCACTGAGTATGTTTACATGCACACTAAAATTACACTATTATTCAGAATATGACAATATTCTAATACGAGTCATGTAAACAGCATTTTGTGTTTGGATATTCTGAATAAGGCCTTTTTCTAAATTTAGCATTTTCAGATTTTCGGTATTATTCAGGTTTTAGAAGCATTTTTTGGACATTGTTTTATAACCTCCTTTAAAACTTTATTATTATTATTACAACAACAACTTCTGATTTGCAACAACGACCTGTCACATTCACACAGTTCCACATTCATACCTGGAAGCTGGCCAGTACAACCACAGTCTGATCTACTGACCACTGAGCAGCTCCACTGGAGCGGTTGGGGTTAAGGGCCTTGCTCAAGGGCACCTCAGTGGTGGTAATGAGGGAGGGACAAGCGCTGCTCTTTCACTTTTCCCCAGATTTGATTCTGGGGATCTGGGGATTGAAACCGGTGACCTCCCGGTCACAAGCTCGCTTCCTTAACCCCCTAGGCCACCACTGCCATACATGTATACAGCGCATTCAGAATATGCATCTCATTCAGGGTTTTTACTGCAGTTTGTGACAGTTTACGGCCTCTTGCCTGTTTACGGCTTACGGTCAGCTCTGTGTGTTGCTATGGTTACTGTACACAAACCAACCAGCTGACAGTTTGCAGGGCTGATGGTAGAGATGCATGATCTTTTTAGCCAACTTCATTCCATCTTATTGCTGCTAATTTTACACTCATTTTTGCAATTTCTGGTCAGTAAATCTGATTCATATTAAATTATGCCTAATTTTTTAGTTAAAAAACCCAGAAATTATTCATTATTGTGACTAATAGTTAAGATCAGAGAAACGTGTGTGCATGCATAATCACAGACAGAAACCCATATTTCTGATATAGAAACCTTGTCAGATTTGACCCAAGGACAAAAGGAGGGTTAAACATTATCAAAGACTTGGATATCAGCAGGTTTTTGGATATATACCTTTTCAAGAAGCCAGTTGAAGGAATGAACGAGGGAGATTGTGTTCGCACGGCCCAACAAGTCTTCTACTTCAACTTCTATTATGGGATATTATGTGCAAGTCAGTGAAAAGAGTCCCTAAACATAGACAGAGAAGCTTTGTAGTTTGCTGGACTTAAGCACCATGGAGAAAGACACTAGCTGCCATCACGGGTTTGGCCCCATTGAGAGAGACGGGTTCAGCACCATGGAGAGAGACAATGCCCGCCATCACGGGTTCAGCACCATGGACAATGCCCGCCATCACGGGTTCAGCACCATGGAGAGAGACAATGCCCACCATCATGGATTCATCACCATGGAGAGAGACACTGGCTGCCATCACGGGTATGGCACCATGGAGAGAGACGGGTTCAGCACCATGGAGAGAGACACTGCCCGCCATCATGGGTTCAGCACCATGGAGAGAGACAATGCCCACCATCACAGGTTCAGCACCATGGAGAGAGATGCTGCCCGCCATCACGGATTCAGCACCATAGAGAGAGACAATGCCCGCCATCACAGGTTCAGCACCATGGAGAGAGACAGTGGCTGCCATCACAGGTTCAGCACCATGGAGAGAGACGGTGTTTACCTGCCGCCAGCAACACCGGGAGAAACAATTTGAATCAGAGCCTTTTCGTTGGTTCTTCGTTTTGTGTTGTTTTTTTTAACAGACAACAAATTCATTCAACCTTCATTTATACTCAAGAGATCATTGAGGGGCGACCCTCATTTTTCAATGTCATCGAATCAAATTACAAAGACAAAAACTGAAAAACAACACAGAAAACGCCATCATAGGAAAAATAGGACAAAATAAATATACAGGTATGTTTATGTATATCATATTATATTTACATATAAGATAAATGTATGTTTCAAACTGTGAAAAGGCCTTTATTCTGTGTATTTCATGCTGCTCAGCCACGCATTAGTGATGGGTGTTGGTGTGATTTAAAGGGATTTATTTTGTGCAAGCACTCAGACAATTCTTTGTAAAAATGTTTATGCATCATACGCTGCTTTCAAAAGGGATGCTGGATAACATTTTTCTCTTGGAATTGGACGCTAGATTGAGGCAATTGATTGGACAATAATAACACAGCCGTCCAGATTGCAGTAGCTATAGAAAGAAATCGGTGGCTGTATTTCTGCTGATGGCTTTGTGCATCATTAAGGTTTCACAGACTTTAATGGAAAGGAAAATAAAATCAGACACCCCATACGATACCATTTTTTTCATGCATGCTCTGGAGAAGATTACGTGAGATACATCCATGGTACGGCTGCTCGATTATGAAATAACCTGGTAGAGCGTGCGCCCCATGTACAGAGGCTCGGTCCTCGCCACAGCGGTCGCGGGTTCGATTCCGGCCTGCAGCCCTTTGCTGCATGTTATTCCTCCTCTTCCTCCCCTTTCAGTCTAAGCTGTCCTAAAGGCCTAAAAATGGCACTAAAAAAGAAATAATTCCTACCACAGGCAAAACAACTTTTTAACACTTAATAATAATAATAATTATAATAATCATAATCATAATAATAACTTGGACTTATATAGCGCCTTTCATGGTACCCAAGATTGCAAGAGGAAGTGTGTGTGTCCCCAAAAGTCCGCAACCTGGTGCGGGGGGTGTCAAGTAGTTGTACATTTTCATTACCAATATGTATGTACAGTACTACAGTACTATTTTACATTTGTACATTCTTGCCTTTCTTTTTTTTCACCTTTATTTTTTGACAATGTGTTCTTGTATTGTATCCTATTTATTATGTCTTGTATATTCTTGTATGTGTGCTGTGTGTCTGGTATTTTGCTGCTGTGGCACTGACATTTCCCAATTTGGGATCAATAAAGTCTCTCTAATTCAATCTAATCTGAGCTAATTTTAGTAACAATAACAATTATTCACCAGGACTACTTATTGACTTTTGGAAAGATGTTGCATTTATTGAATATAAAAACACATCAACAGTGAAAACACCTTGAACTGTGAAATTTCCCTTAATACATTCCCCGTTTGAACCTTTTTGGACTTGCCCTTCAGAACACAAGACAAAATAAGAATTTACTTGCCAACATATTGTGCAAATTAATCGTTTTCTTTCTCAATTACATTGTTTTTGTGATCGTTAGGAGCCGGAATCTAGGGCCCAATACAATTTTTGGAACTTAGAAGCTTCTGTGCTTTCCAACAGTGAATATTAAAAGTTTCGGTGGCGGTGGCGTGGGAAGCCAACATCTCCAAACGCATCTGAAAGCAGCTTTATTTCACGGAAAAAGAAAGAAGGAAAAGAGACGAAGCGAGAGATGAAGCGACTTTGCTTTGTTTTTGCAGGACACAGTCACCTGTTGCTACGCAACCTCCTTGGCAGTTCAGTTTGGTTTTGGCCTTCATGGCGTTCTCGGGTCAAATTTGATCAAAGTTTTTTTATATCAGAAATATGGGTTTCTTACAACCAAATTGCTCCAAAATAACTTAGATGCACCATGCATCGCAGGTAAAATTAATGATTACTTTCATTGAATTTTTGTTGTTTTATTCAATTTCATAGCATTTGACAAAAAATATGTTTAAATGGTTTTAAAACAGTGATTTGACTAAACTTTGACATGAAACAGTCTGTGATTCACTCAGCATCCTCTAATCTTAACTATTAGTCGAAATAATTCAGAATTTATCAAAACACAAAAATTAGGTATAATGCCATTTAAATGAGGTTTATTGACCATGAATAAAAAAAAAAAAAGAGGGACAAAAATGTTCTCAAAAAAGTGTCAAAATCATCAAATAAAAGCGTCAAAAACGACAGAAAAAGCACCACAAAAGTTCATTTTCAATTTTGTCCCCGGAAGGACAACAAGGTAATGGTCGACGGGAAGACAACACAAGGGAAAAAAAATGATAGAGGCAGAAATATTGACGCTGGGTTGCTTTTCTCCAAAAGTTGAGTCGGAAACCTTTTGCTGCAGGCATTCGAAACAAACGGAAAGACCTGCGTTATTGGCGGACCGTCTGACGAGTGACTACAGACGCAGGGTTTATGAACCAATGCTCAGCCAGCCGGTGCCTCACTGCATTGGCATTGTGCACGGCCGCGACGTTACTATCTTTACTGTTAAGATCATTTATCTATCAAAGAATAGACAGAATCACTCAAGTTCTTCTCAAAGTAAATTTTTACTTGCGCAAGCAGGGAGCCAGTTTACAGCACTCATTTCAAAGTACAGAAAGTGACTGCCGAGTGCCTTCTACAGCAGCTTTTTTTATGATTAATATGAAGACATAATACATAGTCGATGTTATCTCTGGTCAGGCTGGGCATCTCCTCCGCCTGCTCTGCCCTCCGGAGCATCCTGTGCTTTTCACGAGGTCAGTCAGTAGTGTCAAAACAGTATTTTGTCTTAGTTGTTACCATGCAAACAGTTTAATATTACCAGAAAAGGAAAGAGCAGTCATAGAAAGAGTAGTCATCATTTTCTAACGTTTACCATTATCAAATCGCAGGACGACGACACCAGGCTGCTACGGTATACCATGCAGACCTCTACAAACGTTTGCGTTTGGCCCACTGCCCCTATGTAGCTGCTCTGTTCTCTCAACGTGACATCATGACTTCGCGTAAACATACACGCCACTTTCTAAAGCCCAGTGGCGTGTTATCTGTACGCATTTTGACCTATGTCTACGCCGTATACAGCAGACGGGTTGGGTTTAGGAAAAGAAGAACGAGACGGTTGGGTTTATTAAAAGAAGTACGTTGGGTTGGGTTTAGGAAACGTGACACGCGGGACACGATCCCCGTTCTCCTGAGTGAAAGTCCTGTGATGTTTGACCCCTCCCCCACCCCGACCAACCTCCCTACGCAGATTTTCGCCCTACTATTCGCTATGGCGTCAATTGACACGCAATCGCAAGGTAATGGAAGTCAATGGAGGCCAAACGCCGTTGGTAAACACGCAAAAAAACTATAATGCATCTTGATAACACGCCAATAATGGCATACGAATTGGCGTGTCATACACATGCCGCTTATTGAGATCAGTCTGGTTCTCTACTCTCTCCCTCCCTCCCTCTGTCTGTCCCAATTGCAGGAGTGGAGTCTGGTGTGCAGTAGTCAGGGTCCCAGCTGCCTCTCATCTACCACAATCAGCCTCTGCTTCATATACTACTACTTCATTCCTTTAGTCTGCATCAGATCATGGACAAGACTGCCACAGTCTCGCTCCAGACAAATCCTTTCCTATCTGTTTAAGTCTACTTGTATGTTTACCTGTCTTGATTCCTTTTCTTGTACCTCCAGCTGCCATTGGAACCTGACTCCTGCTACCGGAACCACCACCACTGGACCCCACCGCTAGCCGGCCTACTGTCTCTCTCTGACGGACCCGCTCCTTCCCGGGATTCACGTGCACTTGTTCTCCACCCCGGAAACCTGGACTTGACACTTGAGTACTTTATATAAAACCTGTTAAATTCAAACTCCTGGCTCTGCGCCTGTCTGCATTTGGGTTCTGTTTATCATTCAAACCGTTTGCTTGTAGCAGACATTTAGCTAGCAGCTTAATCCCGACAAAACACCGCAGTGAATTGCATGCACATTTTAAAAAAAAAATGATAATAAAAAAAAATACAAATCCCAAATTTGAAAATCTACCCATCGAACGAATATTCGAGTATTTGGATCCCGCCCTACCGAAATCGCGAATAAAAGTCGATTCATTGCACAGCCCTAACCCCAACCGCAATCTTTTCCGAAACCTAAGTTGTTTTGTATCAATTGACTCCATTAACCACATGTTTGAAACTGGGACTGTTTCCCAGCTTCTCTGTGGCTGGTCCTCCCGACGCTCAGACAGTATATGTCGTTTTGGGAGCCGTTGGCAAAACGCGTGTGAGGAGGGATTTTCTTGTTGAAGAAGAACACAAAGAATGAATCCAGATAAACAAATAGCGTAATAAAAAAATGTTGTGTCTTCCGTTGTCCATGAAGACAAAAAATAAAAAATAAAAACATCCATGATGGTAAATGTCTGTGTGCATTTACCCCCTTCATGGCTGCCTGCATAACAACCGCAGACAATAACCCACACAGGAACAAATTACAAGAATACAAATATTTGGCAACTCCAGGAACAAATACATATTTCCCGGGTGACAATTAGTCATTTAATTAGCGAGCGCACAATACCAGCAGGACAGTCACACGCCTTGGCTGTGCCATCCATAATGAAAATGTGCCACCAGTATTGTACATCCATAATCGTTCTCTGCAGACAGAGAATAGGACAACGATAAGCCACCTTGCTTTTCTCTCGTTCTCTCTTTCTCTCTCTGTCTCTCTTTCTCTCTCTCTCTGTCTCTCTCTCGCTGCACCCATGCTGAGGGAAAGGTTGGCCCGCTGGTTTCCCGTTGCCATTTAGAGGACATCTATTATGGAGATGTCAGGGTGCTGATGGCTGGGCTCCCACCAGGAACCTCCAGCAGGCAGACACAAGTGAACTTTGTTGCGGTGCTTCCTTTCCATCTACCACCCCCCCCCCCCCACTCCTTCATATAGCTAATAAAGTAGAACTGACAGGTGAAAAACCACCTTTGATAACAGAAGTGACCTTTTAGCAGGGAAGGTGCATGTGTGTGCATGTGTGTGTGCGTGTGCATGTGCGTGTGTGTGTGATAGATAAGATATACTTTACTGTCCCCGAAGGGAAATTAGTTTTGGACTCTGTCCGTTCCGCAGCTTTACAAAGACAACACAAAATCCAGAAAATAAGCATCTCTCAACACATACTCTGATGCAACACAGAACATGTTTTCACATACATTAGACAGGTCCCTATATAGTAATGCTCTCATATACATTAGACAGGTCCCTATATAGTAATGCTCTCATATACATTAGACAGGTCCCTATATAGTAATGCTCTCATATACATTAGACAGGTCCCTATATAGTAATGCTCTCATATACATTAGACAGGTCCCTATATAGTAATGCTCGCATATACATTAGACAGGTCCCTATATAGTAATGCTCGCATATACATTAGACAGGTCCCTATATAGTAATGCTCTCATATACATTAGACAGGTCCCTATATAGTAATGCTCTCATATACATTAGACAGGTCCCTATATAGTAATGCTCTTATATACATTAGACAGGTCCCTATATAGTAATGCTCGCATATACATTAGACAGGTCCCTATATAGTAATGCTCGCATTATACATTAGACAGGTCCCTATATAGTAATGCTCTGCATATACATTAGACAGGTCCCTATATAGTAATGTCGTTAACGGTCTCATATACATTAGACAGGTCCCTATATAGTAATGCTCTCATATACATTAGACAGGTCCCTATATAGTAATGCTCTCATATACATTAGACAGGTCCCTATATAGTAATGCTCTCATATCCAGACACTGTTGTGTAAATTACAACAGATGGAGGTGAACCCCTTCATCATTAGATGGTATGGTTCTTTTCTGACAGACAGGAAGCAGCAGGTTAAAGTTAACTCTATTCTTTCTGATACTCTGAACATAAGTACAGGTGCCCCTCAAGGCTGTGTAAGCTCTCCTTTACTTTTTATAATATACACAAATGACTGCAGAAACATAAATAGAAATAACCACATTATTAAATTTTCAGATGATACGGCCATACTTAGTCTACTTACAAAAGACTCAGATATTGATATCTATAAACAGGAGACAGAGGAGGTAGTGAAGTGGTGCAACAGGCATAACTTGACACTTAATGTAAATAAAACCAAAGAAATGATTTTGACCCCAGGTCTATAGGAGATCATAGTACACTTCAAATTGAAGGTGTACTTGTTGAGCAGGTAACAACATATAAGTATTTAGGCATACAATTAGACTGTCAGTTACAGTGGTCCCATCAAGTGGAGTATGTTTGCTCTAAGATATGTCAGCGTCTGTATTTTTTAAGACGACTTAGAGTTCATGGAGTGGACAAAGAGATCATGATACTGTTTTACAAGGCAGCCATTGAATCTATTGTTCGTTATGGTATGATGGCTTGGTTCGGTAACCTGTCCGTTAAACTAAAATCACAGCTACAAAAATTGATAATAAGGGCTGGCAAAATAATTGGCCAAATGCCACCAACTCCTCTTCAGGAGCTTTTTGAGGAGGCGGTGAGGAAACAGGGTCTCAAAGTCATCAACGACCCAAATCATGTCCTGTATAGTCAGTTTGAGCTGATGCCTTCAGGCAGAAGGTACAGGTTACCAAACTGTAAGCTTAACAGGTAAAAATTTTCATTTGTGCCGCTTGCAATCAAATTAATGAATAATAACAGATAGAGTGTGTATGTCTGTGTTGTGTGTGTGTCTGCGTCTGTTGGCTGCAGTGATTTATGTATGACTATTACTATATAAGACTTGGTACTGAACATCGAGGTTATAGGATGTGCAATGATAGGGTACTGTTGCATAATTTGCTGTTATATTTGACATGGTATTATGCAATGGGGCAGTGTGCAATATAGAAGTTATTCACCACAGCATGAGTTAACGGGAAATGTGCAATCATTATCTAAACATTTGTGTAATTCAAGGGGGAGGCTGTGTTGTTGGGGGTTGTTTGTTCGTGTGTTATTCGTTGTTTATTGAAGCATGAGGAAATGTGTGACTATGTTGTAAGTTGGTTAACTGTATGTTTATTGTGTGTTATGCGTGATGTGTCGCCATCTTGTTCTCTCGAGTGCCCAAGACAAATTTCTCCTATGGGAGACAATAAAGGCTTATCTTATCTTATCTTATCTTACATTAGACAGGTCCCTATATAGTAATGCTCTCATATACATTAGACAGGTCCCTATATAGTAATGCTCTCATATACATTAGACAGGTCCCTATATAGTAATGCTCGCATATACATTAGACAGGTCCCTATATAGTAATGCTCGCATATACATTAGACAGGTCCCTATATAGTAATGCTCTCATATACATTAGACAGGTCCCTATATAGTAATACTCTCATATACATTAGACAGGTCCCTATATAGTAATACTCTCATATACATTAGACAGGTCCCTATATAGTAATACTCTCATATACATTAGACAGGTCCCTATATAGTAATGCTCTCATATACATTAGACAGGTCCCTATATAGTAATGCTCTCATATACATTAGACAGGTCCCTATATAGTAATGCTCTCATATACATTAGACAGGTCCCTATATAGTAATGCTCTCATATACATTAGACAGGTCCCTATATAGTAATACTCTCATATACATTAGACAGGTCCCTATATAGTAATGCTCTCATATACATTAGACAGGTCCCTATATAGTAATACTCTCATATACATTAGACAGGTCCCTATATAGTAATGCTCTCATATACATTAGACAGGTCCCTATATAGTAATGCTCTCATATACATTAGACAGGACTGTGAAATGCGCTATCTTTAGTATCGAGGATCTTTGACATGGCTCCGTAGAGAGGCGAAGTCCCCCCCCCCCCTTCAGTGGACCACCATGGGACCTTATTTAGGAAAAAATATGTCCGGTAGTGAACGGGGAGACTTGTTTATCATGTTGGAATTGAGAATCTATTTATTTATGTATTGTTTTTTGTTTTTTTTTTTTTTTTTTTTTTTTTTTTTTTTTTTTTTTTTTTTTTTTTTTTTTAATTTTTTTTTTTTTTTTTTTTTTTTGTGTTTTTTTTTTTTTGTTGTGTGTGTGTGTGTGTGTGAGAGGGGAGTGGGTATGAGAGGCTATAGGAGGTAATTCATACTTCTGTCTTACACACACAACATAATCTTGCATATACACATATAATCAATTACACATCACACTATTATAAACCTTTTACATGTATGTATGAGAGATTATAGTAGTGTGTGTGTGAGAGTATAGCATTTTATGTGAGATAGTATAGTAGTATATGTGAGAGAGTATAGTAGTGTATGTAGAGAGTATAGTAGCCTAGTATATGTGAGAGAGTATAGTAGTGTATGTGAGAGAGTATAGTAGTGTGTGAAGGAGTATAGTAGTATATGTGAGAGTAGTGTGTGAGAGAGTTTAGTATATTGAGAGTATAGTAGTATATGTAGAGATAGTAGTGTGAGAGAGTATAGTAGTGTGTGTGGAGAGTATAGTATGTGTGTGAGAGTATAGTAGTATATGTGAGAGAGTAGTAGTATATGAGTATAGTAGTATATGTGAGAGAGTATAGTGGTGTATGTGGAGAGAGTATAGTAGTATATGTGAGAGAGTATAGTGGTGTATGTGAGAGAGTATAGTAGTGGGGGAGAGTATAGTAGTGTGAGAGAGTATAGTGGTGTATGTGAGAGAGTATAGTAGTGTATGAGAGAGTATAGTAGTGTGTGTGAGAGAGTATAGTGGTGTATGTGAGAGAGTATAGTAGTGTATGTGAGAGAGTATAGTGGTGTATGAGAGAGTATAGTAGTATATGTGAGAGAGAGTATAGTAGTATATGTGAGAGAGTATAGTGGTTGTGTGAGGAGTATAGTGGTGTATGTGGAGAGTATAGTAGTGTGTGTGAGAGTATAGTGGTGTATGTGAGAGAGTATAGTAGTGTGTGTGAGAGAGTATAGTAGTGTGTGTGTGAGAGAGTATAGTAGTGTGTGTGAGAGAGTATAGTAGTGTATGTGAGAGAGTATAGTAGTGTGTGTGAGAGAGTATAGTGGTGTATGTGAGAGAGTATAGTAGTGTGTGTGAGAGAGTATAGTAGTGTGTGTGAGAGAGTATAGTAGTGTATGTGAGAGAGTATAGTAGTGTGTGTGAGAGAGTATAGTAGTGTATGTGAGAGAGTATAGTAGTGTGTGTGAGAGTATAGTTGAAAAGGAAGTTGGTTTGATCAATCAGGAAGACAGTTTAAATTCTCACTTCCTCATTGGCTAAAGGGGCCATTTTAAATTATCATTATCTGGTGGGCTTGCTGCTTTGAAAGTACAGCTAGCACCAACTCAGAGGAACAAGGAACATTTAAATCAAGCAGCATAAACTTTAAGGAAAAAAACAACCTTTTTGGACGAAAACATTTATTCTTATTTTATTTAGTTTCTTTTTCAAGGTCAGTTTTTGGTTCATGGTAATGAGGAAAACATTACTATCTTTTTCACTGATACACTGCGGTGTGTTCAGAGAATTGTGAGGGAAACTGACAATTTGGGACATGACATTTTGGAAAGATTAATTTCTGAGCTCAATGGTTATAATTATAATAATAATAATAATACATAAGTTTTATATAGCGCTTTACATGGAACTCAAAGACGCTTTACAAACAAAAGAAACAAACAAACAAGCATACTCGGACAATCTCTTTCTTGCTATTGATTAACCAGCAGTTTGAAGAGGATGACAATCAGGGAAGCTTTGGTGTAGAGCTGAAGATCTTTGACCGAACCCGACGGGACCCGACAGGACCCGACAGGACCCGACAGGACCTGACGGGACCTGACGGGACCCGACAGGACCTGACGGGACCTTAGTTTCTATCATTTTACACGGGCTCGCGATCCGAGTTGCGCGCAGCAGTGCAGAACATTTTAGTTAGGAGTGACAACGCTGAAATGAATGAAGTACATTTTGAGACTTCAATGTTGTTGTTCCAGAAAATGACTTTATTTTCAATTAAACAGTTATGAACAGAATTCTAGAAACTGTAGACCCACTAGCCAATGATGGTAACCATGGCATTCTATTATTTTTTTAGCCTAGTGATCTCTATCAGTGAGCAACTTCATTAGTGTCAAGGCAATTAATAAAGGTTAATAAAAGGCCAGTGAAAAGTTTTCTTTTTAGTCAAATGATTATTCTATTCCATTTTATAAATAGATTTTATTGATTGTTATCGAAATAGAACATAACCAACATACAAGTCAGAACAGGAAGGAAATAAACCACCATTCACACCAAAATGACTTCAGGTAGCGCACGACTGTCCTTACCCCAACAAGTTAAAGAAGAGGAGAGAAAAGATAAATAAATTTAAAAATAAATAAATAAATAATAAAAATAATTAAATTAAAAAAATAACAGAAAAAACAAAAAATTAAATAATACAAAAATATATATATATATATATAAAATAAATAATAAATCAAAAATTAAAAAGAAAAAAAATACACATACATACACATATCCATATATATATATATATATATATATATACACACATACCTTCACAGATATACAAATAAACATATATATATACATACATACATATACACATAAACATGTATACCTACATACATACACATGTGAATTAAAAACCAAGTAAAAATAAAATCAGTCACCCTATACACATACCTTGCCTTCTCTCAACCATGTATAGTGGAGTTAAAATATAAATTTTACCAGTACACAAGACAATAGCAGGGGGGATGATTATTCCATTTTTAATTGTTTAAACAAGACATTAATAATGTATTAGGAAAGGGTGAGTTATTGACAACGATGCCTCTTCAATTTAGTCAAGTTCAACAGGCAACAGATTTTAATAATGTATATTAAGAGTGTTTTTTAATGCAAAATCCATAGTTTCCTTAAAATCCTCAAATTTTTTCAGGACTGGCAACCGCAGGCAGTTAATGCATGTGTTTGCGATGGGTAAATGACGGCCTTGTCTGAGGGGCAGCTCATGGAGAAAAACCACTGAAGGTAGTGGAGAGAAGACCAGGGGTGGAATATCGTTTGCTCCCGTCGCAAAGGCCAGGATACCCCCAAGTTGCAAGGGTCCCTCTTGCTCTGAAAACGAAATACACCAAAAACAAAAATTAAACCTAGCATGTAGAAAACTTTTAAAAAGGAGGGAAAGACAAAGACAGACAGAAGGGCATATGAAAAGATTTTTATTCCATAACTAGCAATAATACTTACCCTCAACATCCAGCAGGTAGTCCCTCCAAAATGCAACCACACATTCCTCTGGCCTTCTTTTGTTCCTGCCCACTGCTGACAGTTCTAGTACATCCGCTGTGAGTGGGGATGGCTCGTGACAAAACAGCGGTCTGAAAGCATCTGGGTGCATTCTTATTGCATCAAGAACACCAAGAGTTTTCATCCCCTCCCTAAACCTGTAAAAATGTATCATGAGAAGATACAAATATAATTTGTCAAATTGGATAAATTATCACACAGCACATGAAAGGGATGACTTATAAGACAGTTCAGTGTTTGTTGACTATGCAAAAAGGCCTTGTCTTTGACAACTATCTAAAACGTGATGTTCTTTAAGTTATTTTATATGATACATGCAAGCCTTTATTCAGAGTGTTTGGTTGTACATTGACTTTTAAAAATATGTTAAAATCTTTCATTATTCTTAATCCTTGTAAGCTGTTCAGGTCTGTGGGACCCGTTTTCAATGTTTGCTAAAATAAAAATTATGCTATTTATTATTTCTTCTAACTCAAACTCATTGGCCTTGGCTCATTTTCTTTGAAGAACATAAAAAATAACTTATTTTCAATTAGTGTACACGGTACACCCCCCTACACATAACTAATACAAATGAGGTGTTCGGGTCTACTAGACCCAAGTGTAATTATTACAGTGTAATAATTGTAGGTGCTATGAAACTTTGTACCTGCTATTCTCACACAAAGTTAAAAAATTGTTACATTTCAAGTACTTTCACCTGTTCTGATTAAGTTCTAAGAAATAAGCACCAATAATGATAATGATTGATGATAATGAATGAAAAATCTTGTTTCTATTTTATTTATTTTTTTACCTTTTTTATAATTGGAGTAAATGGCAAATATGAACCATAAATGATGTATCTATAATTGGTAATTGAGCTTAAGTAAACCTCTGTTTAGTATTTTTATATACATGTTTATGGCTGTATTGATTTAAAAACCTAATAATGTGGTGGGTCCAACATTGGCTGTGGAACAAAAATATGAACACCTTAGAAGGGTTAATTATGTTTGCTAAAAAATGGAGTTACACAAACCTTTGAAGTGCTCCACTAACTCGATGAACCAGCTGAAACATGATGATATCCTCCACCAAGAGATCTTTGTCTTCTATGCGTTTCAAAGGCCTTAGACGCCCAGCATTGGCCAGATAATCTGTAATAAATCATTGTATAGTATGAACAACACAAGATTAGATATATTAAACAAACTGTTCTTTCCTGGAGGCCAGGCCTGTATGTGATGATGAAATTAGGTGATGCATGAATTTATATGAATGACATCTTTTATTTAACTCCTTTAATCACAGTAGTATATTTAGCACTGACCAAGCCTGGTTTAAACATTCATATGAAAGTCAGAAACAAATCACACAGATTGCAGAAATATAAAAACAAATATGTGGCTTCACCACACAAGAGTGACATTCTAAAATGCTTAATAAGCACTTGAGAGCCCTGCTTAGCAGTATTTAGATTATTATTCACTGTAATAAACATATGTAAACATGTATATTGCACTCTTTAATAATAATAATAATAATAATAATAATAATAATAATACTACAATTTATTTATATAGCGCTTTTCATGGTACTCAAAGACACACACAGGCTAAATATCGTCACCCAGTCAGATGATTGCAAGACCGAGCATTCTTATTTAACCTATCTTTGCTGTAAAACGCCTACGCCTACTCTCTCTTTACCCAAAGATAGGTGAAATCCAATAAATGCAGAACTGCGTTGCAATAAGCTGCGCACTGATAGCAAATTACAATGTGTTTGAAATTTAATAACAGGAGCGCAGCAATGGGTACTACAATTACCAGTATGCTTCCATAACTGCTGCTGCTAGCTGCTAGCTTTTTCTCCTAGTCAAAGTCAAATGTACATAAACGTAATAAAATATACGTAAAGGAAACTCAGACAATCATCTCAGTACATCACGTTATCAAACCTATCAATAATCACTCGCAACAACAAAATTTGCAAATTTCACCCAGCTAAATTTGGGGAACACTGAAAAATGAAAAAAAGGCCTATGTCAAGGTTGGTATTTTATATCATATCTCTATTAAATTGGTAACGTTGTGGTCAATGTTTCCGAGTTGATGTGCACTTGCACAGTTCCATATGCTGAATGACATACAATCAGGACTGAGTAATCAAACTGCCTCGCTTCAATCAAACTCCCTTCCGCTCAATCAAACTTCTCACACACACTATATATCTCACACACATATTACTCTCACATACACTACTATATCTCACATATATTATACTCTCACATATACTACTATATCTCACACACACTACTATACCTCTACACACACTACTATACCTCTCACATATACTACTACACTCTCTCACACACACTACTATACCTCTCACATTAGGCCTACTACTATACCTCACATATACTACTATACTCTCTCACACACACTACTATATCTCACACACACTACTATACTCTTCACATATATACTATACTCTCTCACATATACTACTATACTCTCACACACACTACTTACTCACATACACTACTATACTCTCACATATACTACTAACTCTCTCACACACACTACTATCTTCACTTTACTACTATACTCTCTCACATATACTACTATACTCTCTATATATACTATATCTCTCACACACACTAATCTCACACACACTACTATACTCTCACATATACTACTATACCTCTCACACACACTACTATACTCTCACACACTACTATATCTCTCACATATACTATATACATCTACTATCCTCTCACACACACTACTATACTCACATACACTACTATACTCTCTATACTACTACCTCTCAACACACTACTTATCTCACATTACTACTATTCCTACTCTTCTTTCTCACTATACACTATACTCTCACATATATATATCTCACACACTACTATATCACACACACTACTATCTTCACATATCACTATATCTCACACACACTACATTCTACACACCTATACTCTCACATACACTACTATACTCCTCACATATACTACTATACTCTCACATACACTACTATACTCTCACACACACTACTATACCTCACATATACTAATTCACACACACACTATTCTCTCACATACACTACTATACTCTCACATACTGGCTACTATACTCTCTCACATACACTACTATACTCTCACATATACTACTATACACTCACATAACTATATAACCACACTACTATAACCTCATACATACAATATATAGTGTGTGTGTGTATGGTTAGTGTGTATATTGTTATGATAGTGTGGGGAACCTCAAGTAGTGGGGGGTTGTGTTATGTGTGTATATCTCTGCGTGCTTGTGTGTGTTAAGGGGGTGGGTATTGTGTTGTGTGTGTGTGTGTGTGTGTGTGTGTGTGTGTGTGTGTGTGTGTGTGTGTGTGTGTGTGTGTGTGCACGCATGTGTGTGTAGGGGGGTATTGTGTTATGTGTGTATATCTGTGAGTGTGTTTGGGGGGGTATTGTGTTATGTGTGTATATATGTGTGTGTGTGTGTGTGTGTGTGTGTGTGTGTGTGTGTGTGTGTGTGTGGGAGGGTATTGTGTTATGTGTGTATATCTGTGAGTGTGTGTGTGTGTGGGGGTATTGTGTGTGTATATTTGTGTGTGTTGTTTGTGTGTGTGTGTGCGCGGTTGTGGGGGTACTGTGTTATTTGTTATTGTGTGTGTGTGTGTGTGTGTGTGTGTGTGTGTGTGTGGGGGGGTACTGTGTTATTTGTGTATATCTGTGTGTGTGTGCGTGTGTGTGTGTGTGTGTGTGCGTGTGTGTGTGTGGGGGGTACTGTGTTATTTGTGTATATCTGTGTGTGTGTGCGTGTGTGTGTGTGTGTGTGTGTGTGGGTGTGCGGAGGTTACTGTATGAAGCACTTTGTGCTACATTTACTTGTATGAAAAGTGCTATATAAATAAAGTGTGACTGATTGATTGATTGATTGATTGATGAATTACACATTTGTCAGTTCAACGTGGTGTTTAATGGTTGACATACGAGGACGGAGAACGCTCCTGTGGGTGGTATATGATAGAGGGTGGGGCCAAACGACTCCTATCAGCGTGTGGTTTGGAGGACTGGTTGGAAACTGCAAAACTCAGCAAGAGCACGAACACAGACAATCACATCTACAGTAATGGAGACAGAGAGCAGCGTGTGTCCTCACCTTTATTTTGTTTTTTTACTCAAACAATCTGATAGCGTCTTTGCCCTCGCTTCGGGGGAAGCGGTTCCACGCGTCTCCGGCTTTGATGAGGTGATTAGCAACATGCTGTAGCCACCGATGACCGGACACATTTCGAGAGTGATACTGCAGCCGCAGACAGGGGAGGCAAATAAGCAGAAAATGGGAGGAAACTGTGAAAATGTGGAAAGATTTAGTTAGAGTTGTGTCAGGATTTTTTTGTATATTTCATGTGAATAGGGACAGATGCTACGACATAGACAAACAACAAGATCCATCTTTTACAAATAACACAGCGGCTTTAAAACCAATTACCAAAAAAGGCTTGTTTCGTCTGAGATGCGACTCCGAACAAGATGTTTTTAAGACTCAATCGCTCAACACGATATTTAAAAACAAGTCCCTATCTCTCACTGAAATATCACTCGTTAGGTGATCGTGTCTTATATTGTTATTAGCTATTTGGACTAGAAATTAGATGAATATACTTTGTAAGAGTTGGCTTTTGCTGCAGTGCACTACGATTGACGACAGAAGCTCTGTATGAGAAAGTACATTGAGTTACAGAAGCGAGTGGAACAGAGGGGGCGGGAACTGTTAGGGCCCATAACTTAAGATTGATGGGCGAATGTGTTAGCCTGTAAAAAAAAAAAAAGTTGATTTGTTGAAGACAATGTGTGTGTGTGTGTGTGTGTGTGTGTGTCATTAGAGAGAGAGTTGGCCTGAGAAATGCTCGCGGAGAGGGACTTTAAATCTACAGTAAATATTCCTTTTTCTGGCAGGAGCTGCCTCTGATGGAGTAAATATTAGACAGTGAATGAATCACTGTGGGAAGGAGAAGCTGTGGGGAGTCTTGTTGAATCAATGCCCTCAGAGAGCCTGTGTGTGTGTGTGTGTGTGTGTGTGTGTGTGTGTGTGTGTGTGTGCGCGCAGCCCCGCAATCTTCCAGAACAAAGGCAAGTGAATGTAAATCACATGCAGACGTAAACATGTGACGGGACAGATAACGGTAAAGGGAGCGAGAGGAGGAGGAGGAGGAGGAGGAGAAGGGCAGGTTGGAAATGTCATTCCAGGGGAAGGCGATGGTTCAGCTCCCCTGCTTGGTTAAGTGCCATATCTAGAAAAAGGAAGTGACAGCCGAGGCGTGCCAGCTGGAAGAAGGCGGGCTGCTCACTCTGCTACAATCTGCAAGAATGCAAACGTAATGGCTCTGCTGCTGTTGCACCGTTCCCCCGCAGCCCTAATCGCTCAGCATAATGAAAGAGAAAAAAAAGAAACAAACAAAACTGCCGACCACCCTCCAAAAGTAATGAGTTAATGTGCTGCCATCCCGTCAAAGTTCATTCACTTCAAATAAGGAAATCCATTTACTGCTGCGTCTTATGAGCACGCCAAATGCAACCGCTGCAAATGATTAATGAAGGATGGATTTAGGCCGGTACAAGCTGAGCATTGTTTTTGCGTTCGACATTCAGTTTAAAAAAGGAAAAAAAATCCTCTGTATTGGTTTGGTAAATAAAAAAACATGTCTTGGTTTTTATGAGACCAATGCTGTGTCTCGAATCAACCCGTAAAAAATACTGACGCTGGGTCAGTGGCTCTCAGCGTCAGATACCGACACACAGATGAACACGGCGCTGTAAGATGACGTAGCGTTAAGAGGGACAACGGTAGCGAGTGGTATGGAAGACTTTCAGGGACCCGTTCTTGTCCCACGCGCCAGTTAACCGTACGTCCCGACCCAATGCATCAAAAAGTGATGCCAACTGTCCCGACCAAGCTAAAGTCTAAATATGAGACCTAAGGCCTAGACGCTAGTCTATATCTACGACGTGCCATTTCCGGGATTGCTCCGGTGCCACTGGAAATTCCCCTGGATTTTCGGCTGGATGTCCGTCACCTTCCCTTTCTTTGTGTTGGCGTTCTAACCTCCGGTGGATTTGTGAGGACTATGGTTAACTGCTCCTCAGATCTCTGCAGGGTAAATCCAGACAGCTAGCTAGACTATCTGTCCAATCGGAGTTTTCTGTTGCACGACTAAAACTACTTTTTTTTTAACGTACACATGTTCCACCAAAACAAGTTCCTTCCCGAGGCTATTTTGCAGAGGCGCCGTTGCTCCTTCCGGCACTTAGCATCGCCCAAGACGATTGTGATTGGCTTAAAGAAATGCCAATAAACCAGAGCACGTTTTTTTCTCCCATCCCGGGAATGCAGTCTGGACTAGCCAGACCCTCCGCAGCAGCGCTGTGGAGGAGTGTTTACCTGGATGCTCCGTGTGCGTTCAGTCTTTTCTTATAGAACCTCGCTGTGTTAGTTAGCCATCTTCCACAACTTTTCGGTTTCCATTAGCATCAGGAGTGCAGTGTGTTTAGCGTCGCAGGTAAAGCGGGTGACTTCGTTCTGCAGTCAAACGGGATGAACTCTTCATTTTGACAAGATGAACAAAAAGAGCTATATTTAAAACAAACTCATATTGACAGGTTGCTGTGGAAACAAGACGCCTCAACCAGAAGGTAACATCCTATTAATAAACTGACCTTTACTGCTAATTTGCCCGCTTCTGTGTCAAACAGAAATGTGCATGATTCATTTATTTTTTTTATGTCTTGATCTGAGGGACAGACTGTTGACGATCGGTTAACAGAGCCCTGTTCGTGCCTATGCGAGTTGCTCGGTGGTGGATGAAGCCATCATGAAGCTAAAATAAAGCAAAAAAGTTCAACTTCTTCGTACAAAATGACCCGGATGATTGGTGCTGCTTTCTAACTGTTCGGTCCATAAAGCTGGCGCACCAGAGACCTCAGCTGGACAAGCCGGCTACTTCCTGTTAATCGTGCGGCTCTTCTAGACTTTCTAAATGTTATCGGACCGAATGGGTAAAATTCTGATAGCGGAATAGAGTCATTTCGTGAGTTTGCGATGCCCAAAAAGATATTTTGGGTCCCCATGGCATCACCAGACCGACGTGGAAGTTGTAATTCCACTGTTTGGCTGCTAAGATGGACTGGACTGTTTTTTTATATAGCGCTTTTCTAGTCTTAACGACTACTCAAAGCGCTTTAACATAGTACAGGAACCATTCACCATTCACACACATTCATACACTGTGGCCGAGGCTGCCGTACAAGGTGCCACCTGCTCATCAGATAAACATTCACACACATTTACACTCCGATGGCGCAGCATCGGGGGCAACTCGGGGTTCAGTGTCTTGCCCAAGGACACTTCGGCATGGAACTGCAAGGCCAGGGATCGAACCACCAAACTTCCGATTGGCAGGCGACCTCTCTACCACTTAGCCACAGCCGCCTAAGACAGCCTAAGACAAGCCCGGCGCACTTCCCATGGGGTCTGCTTCAAATCCGATGAATTCTTTTGGCTCCCTAGACGTCAGTGTTTCCAACCTTACCTACAGGCATGAAGACAACATAATAAAACTGTTCAAACACAAAACGCTTAAGCCTCCCAAACCCCAAAATCCATCGGGCGGGTTTAAAAAAACATGTTTTGTTTAAAAGATTACCAAAGAAAAAACACTTACCCTAGAAAGAAGCTGAAAAAAAACGAATTGTTAGTCGGATTTTCAGAAGTACGACCGTCCGTGAATGCGTCTCGGTAGAACCCACCGACATTATGTAAAAAAAATCCAGAGTTAAGCCAAAAGAAAACACTAATCGGATTAAAAGAAATCGCATAGATCATGTCCATTTTGCACCAAACAAAATCAACCTTTTGCCATTTTTTATGTTTTATGCCATTATAACTGTGTTATAGTGCTCAAGAGACATTTAAGAGCTATTCCTGCTTCAGGCCATGGTTGTGCTTGTTAATTTGAGATGCAAGACTTGCAGATAGAGCGAAAAATGAGCTCACAGTGAGTAATAATGTGACGTTTTCACTCAACTTCAGTCTCAGACTTAAGTCTTAAACTTAACATCTCGTACATAGGAGATAAACCTAAGTTTTGACCGGCGTTGCCTTCGGAAAAATAAACGAAATGTACACCTTGCCTCTCAGGGCTTCCACACAGTTCTACTCAGAGAAGAATACAAAGAAAAAGCCAGCCGGAGGGTGATCCAAAAGAGTATTAAGTGCTCATGAATAACCGTCTGTGCCAACGGGCAGAGATTACAAGATAATGTTTTCATGTACCGGCAGGGAGACGCTCGCTCTGCCTCGACAAAGTGCCTCGGCTGCAGCTTTGAGGCAAAGTTTCACCCGGCTCTACTATAAGACTGAGGTTTTTTAGCTGTTCCGCTGATATTAGACAAGTTACCCTTCACTCCTTTTTGTGTCTGTTTCTGTTGCTGAGAAACAGAAACAAACTTAAGGAGAGAGGGGGAGAAAACAAGACGCTTACTGACAGAGGAAAGCCCCACCATATAATAATAGAATCTTCTAAGTCTTCCAGTATAACAAGGAGGACTGGGACGATATGCTTTTGTCCCGATTTGATTCTTTCACGATTAGGTAGCACATCTCAAGTTGTCAAGTTAAGGACAAAAACTCTGGTGTCCCTTATTTAAAGTGATGGTTCAGAGTAATTTCACCCTAGGGTCCTTTGCACCATGACCTCGAGCCAAACGCTCCCCCAGAAGCTTTTTTCACCTGGGTCTAACATTGGGAGAGTTAGCGTAGAGTAGCGTTATCAGCTGAATAGCTTAGCGCAGGGGCTAATGGACCCACGTTTGTATCTTGTAAGTTAACCCACTAATAATCCGAATGATACTAAACGTCTAAAGTAGTGCAAATAGGTTATGCTCTCATAAAACGATGGATTGGAAAGTTTGTAAGTACACCAGAAGTTTATGAACGCTTGCCTGCTCTCTTCGGCTAGCTGCTGCTGCTGCTGCTGCTGCTACCTGCAGTTAGACGAGTGCTTAGGGCCGTCTACAAATTACAACACCGAAAAGAGATACAAAAAAATGTTTTTGTTGCATCTCTTTTCGGTGCTGTAATTTGTAGACGGTCCCTAAGCACTCGTCTTACAGCAGCAACAACAACAGCAGAGAGCAGAAGCCAGCAGGCAAGTGTTATTTACATAAACTTCTGGTGTACTTACAAACTTTCCAATCCATCGTTTTATGAGAGCATAACCTATTTGTACTACTTGTAGATGTTTGGTATCATTTCGGGCATTATTAGTGGGATAATTTACAAGATACAAACGTGGGTCCATTAGCCCCTGCGCTAAGCTATTCAGCTGATAACGCTACTCTAGCTAACTCTCCCAATGTTAGACCAGGTGAAAAAAGCTTCTGGGGGGGTGTTTGGCTCGAGGTCATGGTGCAAAGGACCCTAGGGTGAATTACTCCGAACCATCACTTTAATTATGCTCACGTCATGCGTTTCGGCACAATGCCTTTTCCAGTGCGTTTTGAAGAAGGCTTTGTGCCGAAATGAGAGCATGTTGTCTTCCTTAACTTGGGACCTTGAGATGTGCTACCTTTTCTTCACTTTTTGAAAACTGCTTATTGGATTTTGGGTTCAGTACTTCACCAAGAATCTCCATTGTTGAAGCGCAACCTCCTTTTTCAACTCAACATATTGGAGATATTCAGATCAGTGCGTTTACTTGCAATTTTGAGACTTGTACTCTCCTGATAAGAAATGGCAAACACATGCTACTTGGCTAACATAATGACCGGTCTTGTATAGTTCCCAGTGGTCACAGAGTTTTCACTCACACTAGAAGCTGTTGCTCCCATTAAACCGGCTTGTTTTGCAGAAGCTGCCAGTTTGGCTCGCTGCAGGAAACAAAAGCAGTGGCTCTGCAGCACAAATGCCAGTAACAACTCCAGCCAGCTGCGAACGAGGCAATGTTCCTATAAAGGTTCTGCAATCGACATTCAGAACGATAATATTAATATTATAATATTAATATTTATATTGCAGCAAAGCAAAAAAATACTTGCTTTGTAAAGATATAGTGGAGTTCTTCGTTTAGTGCATGTGGATTCGAAAAGACGTCTGTTTATCGTGAATGGGTTGGTACGATATCCTACGGCTACTTATGCACAACAATCATATGATATCCTACGAAATGATGACTGATTTAAAGTTGTTTTAATGCCTTCTTCTTTTCTTATTTGTACAGATTTAAAGGTCCAATATGTAATATATTTACTGTAATAAATCCCCAAATGACCCCAATCATCATCAGATATTAAGGAAACATGCTAAGTTAAAACACTATATTTTCTTACAACCATGCTAATGCCAGTATTTTCTCCTTTTTGAAATTTCCCTTCCGTGACAGAATTTCTGTTTGTGCTTTGGCCTGTGTGATGTTATCAACTGCCCAGTTTGACAGCCAGGCCAGGTTGCCAGACAAACATAAACTCAGAGCGCTACAGCTGTAACGTTAGTACAGCCATGAAAGCAGCAAACAAACGAACGGGATCAACGGAGATAGATTCTACCTGACCTAAAAAAAAACGGCATGTTTCTAAAAGTTGCGTGACGAGAGACGTAACAAACCCCGGGTAAATATTGGAGATGTATTTGAAAGATGGAGACAGCTTAGAGCCCAAATGGACGCTGAGTTGGCTAATTTCCTCCTGAACAGGTAAGCATTAGCTTCAGGCTAATTTATCACGGCTACTAGGAACGGGCATTTTATGTCAATTCAACATTTGTGTACTCACATTGAATTACATAGCTAGAGTACCCGAGTCGGAGGAGACAACTCCAATATTTAGAATTTGTACTGCAGTACCTATTTTAAACGCTAGCTGTCAGTATTACATATTGCACCTTTACTTAGCATTGTTGGAGGAAGCCTGAGATCCAAGATTTTCATTGACAGTGACTGCTTCTGTAATTGTGCATTTAAATAATTTTCTTTTCCTTTCCTTTCCTCCACCAAGCACCAAACCGTGCCCATTTCTTGATTGGTATTTTAAATGTCAAACGCATGTGTCATCTGCATAGAAATGAATGCACTTAGTGATTAATTTTGACAGTAAAGAAACTAAAAATATGAGTAAAATGTTAATGTAACCTTAGCCAAACTGACTTTTTTTTTTTAAAAGCATTCATTATAATTTTAATTTTAATCAATCATATTCCCTGAAATGTAAAGCTGAGAAAAACTATTATGGGTGATAAAGAGACGAAATGCAAACTGAGATCAGCTGTCATCCCATGTGGCAGGCGATGATGAGCAGGGTCACAAACTTATTGAAAAATAGGGAGACCATTCTTTATACTACAGTATTTACCCGAATATAATACGACCCCGATTATAAGACGACCCCTTCTTTTTTTAAAACTCTTTTTTCAAAAAAGACATTTTGAAGACCAATTCTCATTTCAATAACGAAGTCTGTATGAGTGTTTTGTCTTAAGTATATAGACTTGTCCTCCGCCACAAACACAGCCCATTACGGAACATCTGTCACCTGCACTACAAGCCGAGGCTGGCGTTAAACTCGGTATGTTTAACTCTCTGGTGATTTCCAGAGTTCTTACTTGGATGACGGATCGAATGATGAGCCGTCCCTCATTTTGTTTTTCAGTCACATTGTTACACACCCTCCGGTCAATCTTACTAAAGCGGCCGGTTTTGGGACCGCGGTACGTTTTTCTTTGGCTCTTGGCGTTCGGCGACAGTCTTTTTGGGCTCGCCATCTCCGTACATTACATTATGTGACGCCATATTTATTGGCTACTTGGCAGTTGTTTGACTCTGCTGTGTTTATCACCATCTTAACGTCAATCAAAACTTCTCATTTCTTTGCTAACTTGGCCTACTTTTGAGCTGCTTTGTTCGGGATGCTCACCGTGTCTCTGCATCTTTCAGGCTTCCTCGCTCTGTTGGGAGTTTGGATTGACGGCTCTGGTCATGAGAGGTACACTCAGTTTACCGCTATTTGGTGCCACCTGTTGTTGTGGATGTTTAAAAGTCTAGATTTTTCAGATATTTTCATAGGGGAAAAATATATATAATATATTCGGGTCAATACGGTAATTAACAGAAAACCCAAACATTTTCATGACAGTACAAAGAAAGTCATCGGACGTGTGCAATGGAATTTACTGCTGTCCCACAATGTTGTAAGTAAGATATTTAGGGCATATGCATTTCTGAAAAGGATCATTTTTATTGTTATTATGGTAGGTGTTTCTAATCTAACATTACAAGCAGGCTAGTCTAGATCAACGAGGATCATTTCCAGGATAATCTCTGCCTGATGTTCCTCACCTTCCTCTATGTGTGTTATCGTTCTCAAACTCCCTTCGCTTCGGGAAACAACAAGAAACTTCGAGCTAGCAGGCTACACGCTGAAAATGGCATGTTTTGAAGAAAATTTGGATCGTGCAACAAGGCAGGCCTGCTTGGTTCTTTTGGGGAATGATTCTAAAGAATATGTTTACGTCATTTCCTCTCTAACTGGGATGTTTTGGGACTGATTGGTGGGATTGCTGTGGACGAAGTACACACGGAGATACACTGGTAAGAGCTAATGAGGTTTAACCATGTATCAGCTCATTTAAATAGATCACTTTACTGTATTGTGTCAATAGTTAACTTCATTTAATATTGTATGTGGCGTTTTCTTTTGCGAGGTGCAAATGTTCCAACAAAACAAGTTCCTTCCCGACGCCTATGACAATTGTGATTGGTTTAAAGAAATGGAAACAACCCAGTTTTTTTTCCTCCTATCCCAGAATGTATCTGTGGTGTAGACAGACCTTACTCCACAGCGCTGTGGAGATAGAGCTGGCAATGACAGCGATTAGCGATAATCATTACTATTGTGCTCATATTCACCATCCTAGCCATCACATCAGCAGCAGCAGTAGCATCATCATCAGTTTTTTGTCAGAGAAGCTGCGCTGCAGCCGAGCAGCTTGGCTGCTCAGCCATCACACTCTCAAATCTGCTCCCTCAGACTCCGGGGGGATTAGCGCTGACAGCTCAACAGGAAGTGGAGTAGATAAAGCAGCGTGGTCCGGCTCATACAGTGCCTGCAGTTAAATGCGGTGCTGTAATTAATCATCACCTGGGTCATTTCTTTTCAGCTTTGCCGATACCGTTTTAATCTACCTACATTAGCATTACATTTTGTGGCAAAATCAATTAATTTCAATGGAATTGCTGCGATTAGTGGACTTACTCATAGTAAATCTGCACAGATCGTTCAACTTTGGTGAACCATGACCCAAAAATGTTACCTGTGTGTGTGTGTGTGTGTGTGTGTGTGTGTGTGTGTGTGTGTGTGTTGCACCATCCACTTTTAATTTGACTTTCTCTTCCGGAGGATAAATTGAAGTGATGACAAGGCAGGCTGTTTTTGGGAAGTCAAGGGAAGAGCAAGTATGTATTATATGAGTTATGTCTTGTGTATGTACCATTGACTTTAAAAAAAAATTCATAGTTTTTTCTCTCTGTGTGTGATCGTAGAAACACCTAACACAGGAACACTGTGGATCATCATGTAATCACATTTAAGCACTTTGTCATTTTACTACTGCGTGTCTTGAGAAAGATCCCTGTGACCGAAACGTCGGCCGACCAAATAAACCGATGCAGAAGTGACAAGTGTGTGCACCACAAAGGAGACAAAGCAAGTGGTGCGCATTTTGCTTTTTAATCGACAAGCAGGCTGTTCCCATAAAGCATTCATACACAAGCTACGAAAAGTAATGCACTGTAACTTGTATGTATTCCATGTATTTATTACTGTTTGCAACACATTAACTGGCGCTGTACAAGACCGCGATGATCCTCGTAGGGAGAACTTAGGGGTGAATGTTTGGCTCCTAAAACTCAGGGCTTTTGAGCAGGGGAGCAGAGTTTGTGTCCCAGAATAAGTTAAGGGGAAAACACAAGACTTTCATCCCAGAAAACAGGTGTTCATGTCCGGGGAGTACTACTTAAGGGGACCAGCGTTTTAACCCAAACCACAATCTGTTTTCTAATCTTAACTAGTCATTTTGTTGTCTAAACATAACTGTCGTCGCCGCATGACGGTCACCTTTTGTCGGCTAAACTCAACTGTAACGGCCGTTGTAATGACTTTAACCTCACAGTGCTGTGTACCCGGCTCACAACCACCTTTTGTCGTTTAAAATTAACTGTAAAGAACTCAACCGTCATATGACAGGTTGGTGTTTGCCGTAATTTCGTAGGATATGTAGGGTACGTACCTGTTCATGAGAATGTGTTGCTATAAGTTCACCTGGATGTGAAACTTATTGTACGCTTCACAAAATACATGTGGCCTTATTTCAATGATCTAAGCGCACGGTGTGAAGCACCTGGAACAGGTGCATTTAGGGCGTTTACGAATCCACTTTTGCTAGTTTAACAGCGGAAAAAAGGGTCCATGCATGAGGCACATGGTTCCAAAAGGGTTGTGCCTAGTGTCTTAAATAATCATAGGTGTGTTTTGGGGCGTAACATGCAATAAACCAATCAGAATGTCATCTCCCATTCCCTTTAAAAGCCAGGCGCGTTTGTACCTTGGCGCATTGCTAATATAATGATTTGCTAAAATAACAATGAAGTGCTGCGTTATTGACTTTAGACCAGGTTTTTGTTGGTGAATGGCGCGATCATTTTCCGCTGCCTCAAGATAGCAATGTGCAGAGAATGCACCTGAACACACCTCCCTGTAAGACCAGCACGCCCATGGACGCAAAGATGGGCGCAGGTGTATTTGCTATTTAAACGACGCAGGCGCTGGACGGGAAATTGACAAATGTGTCGGTCCTAAACTAGCAAAGACACTTCGGGCTTTGCGCTACGCCAGGTGCAAGATATTTTCATTTCATTTTCATTTTTTATTTATTAAACAAGAAAAGATTAAAGACAATCGGGCCTGACTCAGTGTAAAACTGATTTTCAGCAGGTTCCTGCTCTGCAGAACATAAACACCACATACACAACAAAAACTCCTAGACAGAACAGTAACAAACACACAGACCAGGAGAATGAGCAACAGGGCAAAGCCATAAAGCGGACTCAATGGTCACAGGTATACCTCTCCATTAGGGCCCTTTGTCCTGCATTCTACCAGAAATCTTTGACTTGTGAAGGATTGAAGATATTATTTAGACGTATTATGCTACAGAGCATCTGACTGTATTTCTTCTAGCACCTGATCTATATGTTTTGGCAATATCATAGAGCCATATGATCATGGTCTCGTAAAAGATGATTTATTAACACTGTGTGCATTGTAAATCTATGACAGATGAAGGTGTTATTGCAGACTCTGCAGAAGGAGAGACTGGCTTCTGCCGAGGCTCCACAGAAAAGTTGAATGTCCTCTGTGGAAAAACTCAGCTACTGCTGTCACTTTGTGTACTGGCAGCCCACAATGTTGCTCCATCCTGTGATTGATTTGTCAGTTCTACTCTCCAACCAACATCTAGCTGGCGAAGTTAAACGTCCCTAAGGACATGTTCAGTGGCTCGTCAGAATATATTTCTGTTGTTTGTAATAAAGCATTTATTTTGATATTACATCTATCTACAATATTATTCTGCTCTCCCTGAGAGTTGGTGCTTAGTTTGGCAGATGAGAAAACGTTCTCCAAATGAGGGATAACAGCTTCCAGTTTCAGGTTGTTTATTTTTTACCACCCACATGAAGGTAGGCTGCTGTAAAACTAAAATATACAAAAGAAAAAGACATTAAAGTGCCCGTATTATGAAAAAATCACTTTTTTCTGGGATTTGGGGTGTTCTTTTGTGTCTCTGGTGCTTCCACACACATACAAACTTTGAAAAAAATCCATCCATGCTGTTTTGAGTGAGATACAGTTTCTGAATGTGTCCTGCCTTCAGTCTCCTAGTGAGCTGTTCAAAATCAGCTCGGACTGTGACATCACAGTCCGAAATGAGCTGGCTAACCACAACCGTTAGCTCGTAGCTAACGGTTAGCATGCTAACGCTAGCATGCTACGTCGTTCTCAATAGCAAAGCACTGCTACAACACACACAAGTTCACCATAATCTACAAAAGAACTACTTACATGTGTGCCCTCATTTAGAAGTCTCCCAGCTAATCTTGCCTTGTAACTGACCGAAGTTGGAGAAACAGGCTTTCTTTTACTGTCTCTAGAGTTAGCTATCTGACATGCTCCACATCTGAGCTACTGAGCATGTGTGAGTGCAATCAAAGATAGTACAGAAGAAGATGAAAAGAGGTCTCACTCTGTAGCTAAAACAGAAACCAGGTGAAAAGAGGATCTGCAGCAGTGAGAGAGAGCTGTGCAGTACAACAAAAATATGGTGTTTTTAGAAAATTAAACCATGTAAACCTATTCTGGTACAACCTTAAAATACAGTTATGAACCTGAAAATGAGCATAATATGGGCACTTTAAATGACATTGCCCTACTAGGGTTGGGTATTGCTTGTTTTTTTTTCCAATAGCAGTGCTCAAGCGATACTTTTAAAACGGTGCCGGTGCCTAAACGTTGCCTGAATCAATACTTTTATTTATGCTAAGGCCATATGGTCAAAATTAAATGACTTATTAATAATGTAATAACAATGACTTATAACAAAAACTTATTTCACCAGTAAATTGCTGTTAAATGACAAAAACAATCACTAGCTGGGGAAAATTGTATTTTACAATAACTTTGAATGCACCACGAGGCTAAGGCTACCAGTTTAGAGTGAACTTCTGTGTGTGAGTCTGAACGGCAGCTGCAGACTGATACGTCCCGGTGTTGGAATCCTCTACAGTGAAATACAGACACACTTTACGCTGTTTAACGTTAGCTGTCCGCATTTTAACCGTGTTTAATCTTAGCTGCTAGCTATGGGTAGGCTAACGTTACCTGCTGCCAAGTGTAACGTGAACTAGCGTCACGTGCAGTGATGGTTCTGTTGCCTCTGACATCCGTTTCGGAGCATCAGAGAGCAGCGCAGGCATTTCAGTGCCACCGCAATGAAAAGCCGCACAAAAAGCCGTGCTGCTATTCGGTCCGGTAGATATTTAGTCCATTTTACAGTGTAACATGATGTTGCAATACCCTTACTATGGCTAGCATAACCGTGTGGCAAATAATTAACGATGATCATTAACTCGAAATGAACGTATAGTATGAAACTCCATTGACATGCTAATGTGTGTTAGCCTCACAATCGCGATAAAACGTCTCAGTCTTAAAACTACTCAATTTACTTAACATGCTTAGCTTCCTAAACAACATGAGAAATGAATACTTAGAAGCATATGTTTTCCTGTGCTCTGTGTAAAAGGAAAAGAGCTGCTAACCTCAGTTAGCTAGCTACTTTAGCACTCCCCACTGTCTATGACATGGGTCATACTGAAACTCAAAATCCCTAGTAGCGACTTAAAAATACAACTACAACTAGGTGAAGATATTGCATTCCATGAACGGGCAACACAATTACTTTTATTTGGGTAAACCGGCCTTTTAAATTGTAGAAGGTGGATCAGTAACCATCATTATGAAAATTCCATAAATCGATCACGTCGGTTCCACTGGGAAAGACGCTCTTCTTGGTAAAGTAGCACGGGGTAAACCACACAGAGATAGAAGTCTGTCCTTGTCTGACTTCCAGTTAACTTAATTATCCTTGTGGAGAGGTCCCACTTTCTGACAGGCTTAGTTTGTGCAGGAAATAAATGTGGTAGAATAAATGTGTGCGTCTTAAAAGCCCAGAACAGTGGATGAATACTTCCCACCTGGAATCACTTAACCTTGTGTATGCTAATGTTTCGCTGGGAAGCTGTGACACAAAAGACCAATTATAGAACATCCAATCCTTGTGCTTAAAGAAAGCTCTCTAAGCACAATCTGCTGATGAACACATTTGACTGATCCCATTTTAGAAGTTAACATTAAAGCTATAGTGTGTGACTATTTCATGTCCGGCCGATATTCGTGCGCAGTAGCTCGAGTGATGTGTTTTATGTCACCGCTAAGGAAGGAAACAGCAGCGTTCAGCTTTGGAGATGAAGAGGACCGCTGCAAGTGTGTTTCAGTCAGCAATTGGACTGCTAAGTAAAGTCCTACGCGTTCAGCAGAAGGACAAAAATCCGAAAAAGAAAGTGACCGATGGACCAGCCGCATTTCTGTTGCATAAAATCTACAAGATAATTACCTCTTCTGAAGAGTCCGTCATGGTTTTTTTAATCCTCCGTGTCCTCCTTAATTTGACGGGATAAACGCTACTAGCAACTGCGTGGAGGAGGGGTGGGCGTGGTGTGTGATCACCAAAGGCTTGCATCATGTGGATGCGCCAACGGTGTTGTTGTCATTACTTAGAATTCCTCATGGGAGGGACAGAAACTACGCACTATAGCTTTAACGTTTTATCTTTCTTCTTCGACAGCAATGACTCAGCTCTTTTATCGGTAATCATATCTTTTATCTTCAGTGGAGCCACAAAAAACCCCAAAACTCATCTTTTTTTTTTCAATACGGCGCCCTTTACTTTCTGTGTGTTTTCGCTGATAACACCACTGTGCTGTGTTCACCAGGACTTGTGCTTTTAATCAGATGTACCTTCCGGCGAATGCAGCCCCCTCATTAGCATTCCCTGCATCACCTCGGTGCACTGCTGGCCGCTCTCGTTCCCACTCGCAGCTCGCTGTCTTCTTCACTGTAGGATATGATACATAATGCATGTACTCCAATGACTCCCCTCTCGCTCCCTCTTTTTCCTATTCTTTCCATCCTGTGGTCCAGTGAGTATAGCAAGGGGAAAGGACGCAATATTAACAGAAAGAGAGAGATTCCCTCCCTGCATATCCAGCCTACTGAAGCGAACTCAAGCCCTGTAAGAGCGATATCAGCAAATATACAAATTACCTTTATGCAAATGTTTATGTCAACATAAGTCCCGGTGATGAACTGCAGAGGATGAAGTGATGAAGCATAATGATGAGGAAAACATGACAAATAAGATAAAATCTGTTTTTTATCGCAAAACAATGTTTAGACAAACACAAAGAGAGATCATAAGAAGTAGCACTGAAGGAAATAAAAGAACATGTTGCTGTAAAATCTACTTTAAATCTTACCTTTGGGTATTTTGCTTTCTTACATGGGTCTTATTTTCTTAGATTTGGCCATCATTTCATTAGGCAAATTTATCTGGAAGAAGAATCAAGGATTTTATTATGGGCATTTTCGACAATCAGCTTTGGTTTAAACGCCAATTAAATACACCACACTTGACCTTCCTTGTTTGCATCTTGTCAGATGTTTGTCGTCCCATCAGACTTAATCTGTGTTCTCAGATCTCAGTTATTAATTTGGCGTTTACCAATGTTATCATAGCTAAAGGCTACAGTGGACAAAAATAAAAAAGATCAATGGTTTAATCGTTAAATCATTTTCACTATGGGGAAAAAAAAGACTTATGTCATCATGTCGGTGTATAAAATGGTGGAGAACGTTAAAAATTCAACTTTTAGGCCCAGATATCCAACGGAGAGACGTTCTCGAACATATTACTCAAAGGTTGGCACTGGATTTTTATTCGAGGTCAGAGGTCCGGAACGATTGGCAATAACAAAAGAACATTTAGTCAACTCACTTATAACTGTCAAAGCACTTTTCCTCTTCGGTCCCCCTACAGGTTGGAAGCGGAATTGTCCATTACCGATGTCGTAATGTCTCATTATGTCTCATTCGAACTACAGATCCGCTACCCGATCTGGCAAACTTACATAGCGCGGTTATTCAATTCAATTCAATTCAATTTTATTTATAGTATCAAATCATAACAAAAGTTATCTCGAGACACTTTACAGATAGAGTAGGTCTAGACCACACTCTATAATTTCCAAAACCCCAACAATTACAGTAATTCCCTCAAGAGCAAGCATTAGCAGTGGCTATCCCGACAGTGGCAAGGAAAAACTCCCTTTTAGGAAGAAACCTCGGCAGACCCAGACTCTTGGTAGGCGGTGTCTGACGGGCCGGTTGGGTGTGTGATGAACAGTGGCGATAATATTCACATTAGAGGTCACAGTGACTTCGAAGGTTATCATGGAAGTTCATGTCATAGCAGGGCACATCGGGTCATACTGAGTAGTGCAGTCCCCTATACTGGATCCAGACTACTCTGTGCATAGGAACATCACAGCAGTGCGTTGCGGGATGTAACATGGCGCTGCAGAGCATGGGTGGATGCGGCGGATGCAGCAGGACGCAGCAGGATGCGGCCGGGAATTGCAGAGAATCGCAGAGCATAGCTCTGCGAAGAAGAAACATAAGGACTCCGGGGAGTAAACTCCCCAGAGCTAGATTAGTAACAAGCAATTCTGGGACAGGATGCATACAAAAGTAACAAGTAGAGATGAGAGAGCAGCTCAGTGTGTCATAGGAAGGAAACAGCCTCCTCTGCAGTTTAGAATTATAATAGCATAACTAAGAGAGGCAGGTTAAAGAGAGGTGCCTGGTCGGGCTAGAACTCTCCCCAACCGGATTGGGTTGTACTGGCCTGCCTCCCTCTTCTCTCGCTATATTATTAATTATACAGTATATAAAACTGATGACTACGAGGAGAAGCAGGTGGGCCGGGTTAGGTGGACGCTGCAACTCCTCACTCCCTAACTATAAGCTTTATCAAAGAGGAGGGTTTTCAGTTTATTCTTAAATGTGGTGACGGTGTCTGCCCCTCGAACCCAGACTGGGAGCTTGTTCCACAGAAGCGGAGCCTGATAACTGAAGGCCCTGGCCCCCAGTCTACTTTTAGAGACTCTAGGAACCACAAGTAGCCCCGCATTCCGGGAGTGCAGTGCTCTAGTGGGACAATAAGGTAATAAGAGCTCTTCTAGGTATGATGGTGCTTGACCATTTAGAGCTTTGTAAGTCAGGAGGAGGATTTTAAATTCGATCCTAGATTTCACCGGAAGCCAATGCAGAGAAGCTAATACAGGAGAAATATGATCTCTTCTCTTAGTTCTCGTCAGAACACGTGCTGCAGCATTCTGGATCAGCTGGAGAGTCTGAAGGGACTTATTTGGGCAACCTGATAATAAGGAATTGCAGTAATCTAGTCTAGAAGTAACGAATGCATGGACTAGTTTTTCAGCATCGTTTTGAGACAGGATATTCCTAATTTTGGCAATGTTACAAAGATCTTGAGGTTTGTTTTAAGTGGGCGTTGAAGGATATATCCTGATCAAAAATAACTCCCACATTTCTGACAGCAGTGCTGGAGGCCAGGGCAATACCATCCAGAGTAGCTATATCTTTCGAAAACGAAGTTCGGCGGTGCGTTGATCCTATCACAATAACTTCCGTTTTGAGTTTAACATCAGGAAATTGTGGGTCATCCAGGATTTTATATCCTCAATACACGTTTGAAGTCTTGCTAACTGACCACTTTCATCTGGCTTAATTGACAGATATAATTGGGTATCGTCTGCGTAACAGTGATAGTTAATTGAGTGTTTCCTAATAATATTACCTAAAGGAAGCATATATAAGGAAAATAGAATTGGTCCAAGCACTGAGCCTTGAGGAACGCCATGGCTAACTTTAGCGTGCTTGGAGGGTTTATCGTTAATGTTAACAAATTGAGATCGCTCAGAGAAATAGGACTTGAACCAGCTTAGTTCGATTCCTTTAATGCCAACTAAGTGTTCCAGTCTCTGTAACAGGATGGTATGGTCAATAGTGTCAAATGCAGCACTAAGATCTAGTAAAACAAGAATGGAGACAAGTCCTTTGTCTGCAGCTGTTAGAAGGTCGTTAGTAATTTTCACCAGTGCCGTCTCTGTGCTATGATTCTTTCTAAATCCTGATTGAAAATCATCAAATAAACTGTTGCTATGTAGAAAATCACATAACTGATTAGCAACCACCTTCTCAAGGATCTTGGATAGAAAGGGAAGGTTAGATATAGGTCTATAGTTTGCTAAGACCTCAGGATCTAGGGTGGGTTTTTTCAGAAGAGGTTTTATCACAGCTACTTTAAATGACTGCGGTACATAACCTGTTAATAAGGACATATTGATCATATCTAGTAGTGAAGTGTTTACCACGGGTAACGCTTCTTTGAGTAGCCTCGTTGGGATGGGGTCTAAGAGACAGGTAGATGGCTTAGCTGAGGATATCTTTAACATTAATTGTTGAAGGTCTATAGGATAAAAGCAGTCTAAGTATATGTCTGGACTAGTCGTTCGTTCTAGCGGTCCTGTATTTAAAGATGAACTGTTAGAAGTTAAGGGCAAAAGGTGATTAATTTTATCTCTAATTGTTATAATTTTATCATTAAAGAAGCTCATGAAGTCATCACTACTCAGAGCTAGAGGAATAGATGGCTCAGTAGAGCTGTGACTATCTGTCAGCCTGGCTACAGTGCTGAAAAGAAACCTTGGGTTGTTCTTATTTTCTTCTATTAGTGAAGAGTAATAGTCTGATCTGGCTTTTCTTAGGGCCTTCCTATAGGTTTTGAGACTTTCTTGCCAATCCAAACGAGATTCTTCCACTTTGGTGGAGCGCCACTTACTTTCGAGGTTTCGCGAGATTTGTTTTAATTTGCGAGTTTGGGAGTTATACCAAGGAGCTATTTTCCTTTGCTTTATCGTCTTCTTTTTGAAAGGAGCGACAGAGTCTAAGGTCGTCCGTAGGCAAGTCGTAGCACCGTCTACAAATGTATCAATTTGAGAGGGATTGAGGTTAACATAGAGGTCCTCTGTTATGTTAAGGCACGACATAGAGTGGAATGCTGTTGGAATATCTTCCTTAAATTTAGCTATAGCACTGTCAGATAGGCATCTAGTGTAGAAGCTATTATCTAGTTTAGTATGGTCAGGTAGCAAGAATTCAAAAGTAATTAAAAAATGATCTGATAATACCAAATTCTGCGGAAATATTATTAAATCCTCAATTTCAATACCATATGCCAGCACAAGGTCGAGGGTGTGGTTAAAACAGTGCGTCGCCTTGTGCACACTCTGACTAAAACCGATTGAATCCAGTAATGAGTTGAAAGCAGTAGTAAGGCTGTTGCTGTCAACGTCCACATGGATATTAAAATCACCTACAATAAGTACTTTGTCTGATTTAAGGACTACACATGATAAAAACTCTGAGAATTCAGATAAAAATTCAGAATACGGACCTGGAGCTCGGTAGACAACAACAAATATAATTGGCTGTTCTGATTTCTGTGTTGGATGTTGAAGATTGAGAACAAGGCTTTCAAAAGAGTTATAATTTAGTTTGGGTTTAGGGTTAATTAACAGGCTTGAATCAAATATGGCTGCAACTCCCCCTCCTCGGCCTGAGCCTCTAGGAATTTGAGTATTAATATGACTGGGAGGAGTCGCTTCATTTAGACTAACATATTCTTCATGGCCCAGCCACGTTTCAGTAAGACAGAATAGATCAATTTGATTATCAGATATCAATTCATTTACTAGTACTGCTTTAGAAGACAGAGATATGATATTTAGTAATCCACATCTAATTTTCCTATCCTTTTCTATCAATGCAGTGGTAGTTTTAATTCCAATTAGGTTGTTAAGTATTGCCCCTCTATTCACCACTTTGAGTGGTCTGTTGTTGATTATAATTGGAATAGTACTAGTACTACATGTTACTGGAATAGTACTAGTACTACACGTTACTGGAATAATACTAGTACTACATGTTATCCTGCAGAAAACATTTTCAGATTCATCCACTTGTATAGTACTATCAGGATCAATGCCTGGGGGGCATGAATCTGTGATATTTTCAACATAATGTCAATACTTGCCTTTCAGTGTGGTCGTTATGTTGTCAGATAGCATCCTGGCTCCGTGTCGGTTTGGGTGGAGACAATCACGCTTCAGCAGGTTGGGCATCTCCCAGAACAAGTTGAAGTTGTCGACATAGGGAATGCTCAGGGAAGTGCAGAGTGGTTCCAGCCAGGTGTGGAGCCAGAACAGTCTGGACCATCTCTCCGCACCCTTCCTGTAGGTAGGTAGAGGCCCAGAGATGACAATCCGCTTACCTGTGCCCATCAGGGTGGAGAGGAGAGTGGTGAAGTCTTCCTGGAGTTATAGCCGATAGAGGGCCGCAAAGCGAATGCAGAGGTGCCATTCAACCTGTTACGAGTTGATGAACCACTGAAACGATTTTGGAAACATTATTTTAAGGTACAAAAGAATCTTTGGTAGCGACAATCTTTAAGCGACTTACATTCAAGTCCAGCACTCGGTTTTCCTTCCTACTTTAGTACAGATACCTGGAATTTGGTAGCCAGTGATATGGTTTTTTTACTTTCTCTCTGCATGTAGTGAAGATAATGGGTAGACGCTCAGTCTAGGTGCTAGTTCAGGGTTTATCACCAGGTTCACTCAGGTGTGTCGGCCAGAACACCACTTGAGGCCAAATATTCCAGAGTATGAAATGAAGAGCTGAGAGAGATGATTCTTATTCTGCTTATTTCTTCCTCCTTCTTGTCTGTGTGTGGAAGGGAGATGGGGGTGTGTGTGTGTGTGTGTGTGTGTTTGTAGTTTTCTTGTTATTTACGCACACTCTGAAGAAAGATACTGCTCACAACTAAAATCCAAATGACCAACTAATTCTATCATACTGCTTATTAACTGTGGGACGTCAGCTATAATATACAAACCAGCAGGTGTTTTGGCTATCCTGATATCAGCACTGAATAAACGGGAGTAAACATGAAACATAGAAACACCATGTGGTCAACTGTACTAAATAACAGCAACACTAACACAAATTTGGGGCCTTTTCTACACTGTAGTATCAAAAAATGTTTTCAAGTTGTAAAATAAGTCCAAACCGATTTATCCTATTTACATTTCATTTATTCAGAACATTTATACGCACCACACACAATAAAACCCGTCCATACAAAGTCCCTTACACCACTACTGTAAATTCACTACCAATGTATTGATTGTTGAGGTCCTATCACATGCTGCTTTTTGGATGCTTTAATATAGACCTTAGTGGTCCCCTAATACTGTATCTGAAGTATCTTTTATATAGACCTTAGTGGTCCTCTAATACTGTATCTGAAGTCTCTTTTATATAGACCTTAGTGGTCCCCTAATACTGTATCTGAAGTCTCTTTTCTATAGACCTTAGTGGTCCCCTAATACTGTTTCTGAAGTCTCTTTTATATAGACCTTAGTGGTCCCCTAATACTGTATCTGAAGTCTCTTTTATATAGACCTTAGTGGTCCCCTAATACTGTATCTGAAGTCTCTTTCCCAAAATTCAGCCTTGGGTTCAGAATTACAGCCACTAGAGCCAGTCCCACAATGAGCTTTCCTTAGGATGTGCCATTTCTGTGTCTGTAGCTTTAAATGCTATTGAGGAGGAGAGAGGGGGGGGAAGGTGGATGGTGGGGGTGTGGCCTTGACCAACTGCCATGCTTTGCTCGTTTGCAAGCCATGATCTCTCTCTCTCATGGGTGGGCCAAATTCTCTGGGCGGGCAAAGCAGAGAAAGGGGAGGTAACCTTGCTCCTTATGACCTCATAAGGAGAAGATTCCTGATTGGCCCATCTGAGCTTTCATTTTCTCAAAGGCAGAGCAGGATACCCAGGGCTCGGTTTACACTTATCACCATTTCTAGCCACTGGGGGACCATAGGCAGGCTGGGGGGGGAACTCATATTATTGTTATAAAACCTCATGAAGTGACATTTTCATGCCATGGGACCTTTAAAAAGAAATTTGTTATTTATAACACGAGGTCCGGATCAACTTTTCGTTCAGTCCAGATGCCGAACTTGGTCTGGACTTTGAGAAGCCCTGTCCTACATTAAAGCCGTTATATACTAGACGCATCCAAGGTGGCGCGCGACATCGTGACATCAAAATGATGTAATATCCGGCCGACGCGTCTGATTTATAGCGCGCGACCCAAGGTCGCACACGGCTCCTTTTTTTTCAGCGGTGCGCGACAAAGCGGAAACAGGAAGCCTGAATGAGTTCGCCGACAACCGGATGTCAGGACTCTCAGAGTGACTGCAAGTCTCTCTGGTAAACTTACTGGGTTAAGATGAGCTCTTTTATGGTGAATGAAAGGCTGGATCCGATGAAGTAGGTCATTGAATCAAATCGAAGCATTGACGGCAATGATGCTGCCAGTTCTGCCGTTTACCTTTTTCTTCTTCTTCTAGCCAGTAGAAAGAGCAACATCAGTAGCCTTTGCTCAGTAGCGCCGCCGCTGTTCAGGAGAAGACTGCAACTAGTGTCGCAACCACCAGCGCAGGTATAAATAGTCACACCGATTTTGTGACGTCACATATGCACGCGCCAGCTCAGCTGCGGTTACTGTAAAACACCCATTAAGCAGTGTGCAGTGAACTTAACGCTTACAAAAAGTCATCTTCATGGTGAATGTCCATTGACATTGAAAAAGCGAAGTTCCTTCTTCCCTTTTTATTTGAACGAGCACATTCAGATAGTTATTTAATGAGCATTGTTGGAGGTGTGGAGATTTCCATTGACAACAAATACTTCTGTATTCTATGTGCACATGACATATAAAGAACTTTGAACCTTATCATTGCGATCCCTAGACTCCTGAGATGCTTTTATGAAACAGCTGAAAAGGTCTTTATTCGGACAGGCTTTTGATTAGCCTATCCAAAAAGCTAATGACTTGTATTTGTCTCTGCTGTGATTTTAATCTGTGCTGTGTTTTGTTGCTATATTAATTTATTTGTATTGCTTGCAGGGTTTTCCCTACCATTATAAGGCTTAGGTGCAGCACCCACACATAGACTAATGTGTGGCAGTGCGTCGCAACACCGGCCGCCGCACATAGCATTTCGTTATTCATTTTTTTATGAACGCTATTCCTTTCCCTGCTCTCCTCCGTCTCTCTGTCAATTGCATCTCTCTCACATACACACACACAGCTCCTCCCACCATGCTCCATAAAGGAGAGAAGACTGCTGGCGAAAGGTTGGTATCTATCTTGTGAACACCTTTACACAATCACACATTAAAAAGTGCTATAAAAATATTTTATGTTCTGAATAGAATGTTGACACGGGGCGACACAGGGGACCCCCCCGCCACAAATTGCTTTTTAATCTGTGGGAAACACTGTATCCAGATGATTTTAGTTGGTCCTCAGTGGACTTCTTGTGTCTTTAATAATCTGCTCTAGCTTCTACAACATTTCAGACACAGATATGGTAATAATAATGGTCCAACATGATGTGAAGTTGCATGTTTTTGAAATTGAGAAACGTAACATTTTCTTGGAGGACCCCTAAACACCCCACCAAATAGGGAAAACACTGTGTAATTGTTGTTTTATGTTAAGCACTTACGGCTGGGCGATATGGAGAAAATCAAATATCATGATATTTTTGACCAACTACCTCGATATCGATACCGCAACGATATTGTAGATTTTTTATAAATAATCATCAGTAATGTGGATATAATGACTAAGTAACGACTGAGTAATGACTAAGGGTAAAGGCAAATAATAGAACAGTTATAACAGTCTGGTAAGTTCAGAAAATGACATCACTTTACTGTAATACAGCCTTTAAAACCAGGAAAATACAACACTAATGCCATATTACGACATCCAAAATCTAAGACGATATCTAGACTCATATCACGATATCGATATAATATCAATATATTGCCCAGCTCTAGTGCCACATAAATAAACCTTAATTACTTACATTAATGTGTGAACAAGCCAGATATGTGTTGCAATGTCAGGGACTCCTCCCAGTCTAGAGGACTAAAAAAAGCCTCTTGTATGAAATGTCTTTAAAAACAGTTGCACTGGTACTTCTATGCCTTTCTTTATTCATTTTGATTTGGGGGAATTTTGTGCTGCACAGATGAACAACATTTACAGTATCTTTCCATTAATTCTCACAGTTTTTAGATAAACAGTCTGTGCAGAAAATGTGCAGACGGTAGGCTTCTAGCTTCATTGTGTTAGGCAGGGAAACAAACATTTGCCCAGCTTATTTCACCGAAAAAGAATAGCAAGAAGAATGTGGCTTTGAGTGTTTTAATCTGAAACAGTTGCTGACTGTAATTGACAGTAGCTAATGCCATTACAGTAGTTGCCTAGCAGGAGAACAAGGACGCTGCTAGTGTCTCTTTACTTTGGCTCTGGGTCGAAAGAGATATAATCTGTGTTCACTTTCACTTCTCCCATTGGAATCAATACACTCAGGACCTGCCGCTAGTCTCCTAAAGAGGCATGGCAGTGGAGAAACCCACGGAAATTACTCAGAGTTTGGACGTCTCGGTTCTAAAGCATCTCTGGTTCATCTGCCACGTGTAAAACTACCCAGATGATCGGCAGTGCTTCCTCAATACGCGGCCCACAGAGCCGGCTGCTTCCAATGTAGCGTACCTCTAACTTGAATCGGGTTTAAATTATTTAATCGTGCGGCTCTTTTAGACTTTCCAAATGTTATCGGTTATCGGACCAAATGGATCAAATTCTGAGTCATTCTGCAGGGGTTGTGACGCTCCAAAAAATGTCTCCACTGATTTACAGACGTCTCTTTCTCCATGTAAGTCTGTGGGGAAAGGTATTTTTGGGCCAGAGGGCATCACTTGACGGACGCGCAAGCTGTAAGTCCACTGTTTGGCCGCTATGTGAAATTGTCTTCAAAGCCCAGCGCACTACCTGTAGGCCTGGTGCAGACTCTTCAGAATAAAGGCAGAGTGATGTCTTTCCTTTCCCATTCCTTCTTGTTCTCCACGTCTTTCCACACAGGACGTCTTGTAGCAACCAATTCCCTTGAAATTTGAAAAATCCATTTACTTCTTCTGCCTCTTTCTCTGTCTCGTGTTTCTCTCTGTTTCCCAGCCTCCACGGTGCTTCTCTCTCTAAATAAACCTCATCAATCTACTGCAACAACAAAGTCAGTGGAGGTCTTCAGAGACGGTCCTCATCATGCTCTGCTGCACCTCAGACACTGCACGGCTCAGGCCTGGAGCGGAGGAATCAGACGCTGTTCAGCCCCGGCAAAGCGCTTCTCTGACAGATGACAGAGAGCATGTTTCAGGCCAGGAACCCTTAATTCAAGGCCCTAACCTGCACCGTATAAAAACTAATCTTGTGCCAGAGAGGATGCTGCAGACGGTTACATCACAGTTCTCACATTGGACGAGACCAGAAAAACAAACAGTATTGGACGCTTGTGTGAATGTTTAACCTATGTTTAATTTGTCCTGATAAGTGATCTCTTCATCCTGTTAGGGTTGGGCATCATTTGGATTTTAACAATTCAGATTCTTCCTTTCAATTACGTTTTTTATCGATTCTCAATTCCGATTCTTTGAGGGCTGGTTGAAACGGGTCACATGCCTATTTTAACAAATAAGAGGAACATTTTTTTTGCAGTTTTACCGGGCTTTTTCAATGTAAAATAAAGCCACACTAGAGCGCTGCTTACTGTGCTCCAAGGCTGCAACACAACAAGCGCCTGGCCGCTTCGGAAACCAAAACTTGCGCATTCTAAATTGGGAAGCGATGAAAGGATTTCAAACCAAATCCTCTAAACGATGCCCAATCCTGGAGATATACAGTGCCTTGCGAAAGTATTCGGCCCCCTTGAACTTTTCGACCTTTTGCCACATTTCAGGCCTCAAACATAAAGATATAAAACTGTAATTTTTTTTGAAGAATCAACAACAAGTGGGACACAATCATGAAGTGGAACGAAATTTATTGGATATTTCAAACCTTTTAAACAAATAAAAACTGAAATATTGGCAGTGCAAAATTATTCAGCCCCTTAAGTTAATACTTTGTAGCGCCACCTTTCCTGCATTACAGCTGTAAGCGCTGGGTATGTCTCTATCAGTTTTGCACATCGAGACTGACATTTTTGCCCATTCCTCCTTGCAAAACAGCTCGAGCTCAGTGAGGTTGGATGGAGAGCTTAGAACAGCAGTTAGTTCTTCCACAGATTCTCAATCAGTCTGACTTTGACTTGGCCATTCTAACACCTGGATATGTTTATTTGTAACCATTCCATTGTAGATTTTGCTTTATTTTTGATCATTGTCTTGTTGGAAGACAAATCTCCGCCCAGTCTCAGGTCTTTTGCAGACTCCATCAGGTTTTCTTCCAGAATGGTCCTGTATTTGGCTCCATCCATCTTCCCATCAATTTTAACCATCTTCCCTGTCCCTGCTGAAGAAAGCAGGCCCAAACCATGATGCTGCCACCACCATGTTTGACAGTGGGGATGGTGTGTCAGGGTGATGAGCTGTGTTGCTTTTACCCAAACATAACGTTTTGCATTGTTGCCAAAAGTTCGATTTGGTTTCATCTGACCAGAGCACCTTCTTCCACATGTTTGGTGTGTCCCCAGGTGGCTTTTGGCAAACTTTAAACGACACTTTTATGGATATCTTTAAGAAATGGCTTTTCCACTCTCCATAAAGCAGGTTTGTGCAGTATACGACTGATTGTTGTCTATGACAGAGTCTCCACCCAGCTGTAATCTCTGCAGTTCATCCAGAGTGATCATGGGTCTTGGCTGCATCTCTGATCAGTCTCTCATTGTATGAGCTGAAAGTTTAGAGGGGAGGCCCTAGAATTGTAGTGGTCTGATACTCCTTCCATTTCAATATTATCGCTTGCACAGCTTGGGATGTTTAAAGCTTGGGAAATCTTTTGTATCCAAACCGGCTTTAAACTTCCTCACAACAGTATCTCGGACCTGCCTGGTGTGTTCCCTTGTTCTTCATGATGCTCTCTGCGCTTTTACACGGACCTCTGAGACTATCACAGAGCAGGTGCATTTATACGAGACTTGATTACACACAGCTGGATTCTATTTATCATCATTAGTCATTTAGGGTCAACATTGGATCATTCAGAGATCCTCACTGAACTTCTGGGAGAGTTTGCTGCACTGAAATAAGCTGAATAATGTAACTTCCACTTTTTCAGTTTTTATTTGTTAAAAAGTTTGAATAGCCAATGAATTTCGTTCCACTTCATAATTGGGACCCACTTGTTGTTGATTCTTCACAAAAATTACAGTTTTATATCTTTATGTTTGAGGCCTGAAATGTGGCAAAAGGTCGAAACGTTCAAGGGGGGCCGAATACTTTCGCAAGGCACTGTACTTAGCCACATGGTGCTATATAAATCAAGTTGTGTAACACAATGACAGCGACACAGGGTAGCATAAAAAACGAAAGAAAATGAAAGAAAAAAAAGCTGTTTCATGTGGATTATTACTGATTTTATGACTTTGTGAACTACTGTTTACAGTTGAAACTACAGCTTAGATGCTCCGAAAAACAAATATCCCATTCCTCATCTGATAACTGAGAGGCAATTATTCTGCAGAATAAAAGGGTCTTTCTTTATTTTTATGGTAGAGTCACTGTGAATGCCACTAATGGAAGCTGCACTTCCCACTCACGGACCCTTTACTATTTGAAAATGGCTTCTGTAATACTCATTAGCATTCATTTCATGCGGGAAGGAACGAGAGATAAAGAGAGAGAGGGAGGAAGAGGCAGAGAACATCAACAGAGACTGAGTAAATGGGCAAATTGGAGGCAAATGGGCTGATAATGAGAGATTCACCCATCAACAGAGACAGGCCTCTAGCCTCGCAGGGATCTGTCTGTCTGTCTGTCTGTCTGTCTGTCTGTCTATCTGTGTGTCCGCCCGTCCGTCTGTCAGTGTGTGTGTCTGGGTGTGTGTGTCTGTCTGTCTGTCTGTCTGTCTGTCTGTCTGTGTGGAGCTGCTTACAAAAAAAAAACAGAAACAGCTTTTATTCAGTTACAGAAAGGGTATGGGATTCTGCTGAGAGACAAATGTCTTTTTATTCAGGGAGGTTTTTAAGCAATCGGTTATGAGGCTGACAATGTTCTGTGTGGGCAAGTTCCATTTATTGATGGATACAGCCAATGTAAAGTGAGCACACGTAATACACAAATATGATTTGGACTTTATGATTGTAGGACTCAGTTCATACTGTGGGCGCCAAATGTTGACGGTTTAAAGCAGCGTTGCACGGTCGCAAACTAGTACAAAGACTCCAGATTTAGCAAATTTCCTATTAAAATATTGTACATTCAAATCCAGCCTTCAGACTTCAGAGCTACCAGAACTGAACGTGCAGTTTATTTCAAAATGCTAGCATTATTCTAGCATAAACCATACCAAACTAAATCAGTTTTTTAGACAAATATTACACTAGACATAAAAACATCTCTATACACTGACTAAGACTGTAGCACGGTGTAGAGCTTTCTAATTTTACCTCACTGCACAGCTTTTCTTTTTATTCTTCACTCTCCTCTACTTATCTCCATCTGCTTAGAGCTTTCTAAATGTGATCTGTCCTTTGGGTTGTTTCTCCATCCTCAGTTTCACAGAAAAGTAGCCTTTTATCTTTGCCTTTGGCAATGCAACTTGATTGAAACTTTATTGAACTGATTATGTTTTAGTGCATTCAGCCCACAACCCTGTTAGGCTACACTTTAATCGTCTTGTAAATCAAATTGCAATTACATCTAATTCAAATTATTATATGTAACTTTTAAATTTTTCTGTGTAATTTTCAATCTGATGATCATGAATGACCTGTAACAGCAAACAAGACTGACGGCAAAAAGAACGCTATTTATATATAGTTTGTATTAATGCCTTTTCCTGGGTCCGATTTTTCCCGGGAAGTCACAAAATGATTTACAGCATCCTCGGGTTTCATGAAATGCTCTATATTAATTTATAAAGTTATTATAACGTTAGTTGCTACAACAAACTCTTAATGCCTTGGCTCCTGACACAGTGACAGTGATAACGTTACCCGGTTTAGCTCGCGATACATCCAAAGTAGGCTAAGTTATCGTATCTAACACTTGAAATGCAACAATGCTTAACGAACATATTCTCTTATTGTGAATGATTTTCTGTCAGAGCAAATTCATCGCGACTATGTGACCTCCCCGTAACGCTAACTCTGTAATATACATTGGGTAATACCATTGACATATATATAATGGACCAATAGACCCCGTTGCTCTGGATGGAGACCAGTGAAGGATATTAGAAGCACTTTTCCGGTGATCTCTAGCTTTACTGCGCAGCCTCCAACTGAGAGAGACAACGTAGATGTGATGTGAGCAACCTGTCTGAAAGTTGTAAGTCTTCTGGTAGCTGTGCCGAGAGAAATCTCAATCATTCCCAATCTTACAGAGACGGAGAGTGTAGGTATATGTAAGGAGATAACATAGACACAGGCTAATTACTGATCACTAACATGCTAGTTAACATTAGTAATTAAACCTAAACAGCTAATGTAAGTCCAAACTGCCTGTGAGCTTCTCCTGTACTATACGGTAATTCCTCTACTGTGTGACAGTAAGTCTCGTGGTTATGAGACAATCGTTAGCCTATTGTTATAAAAGCGTCTGCTACGGAGCCATAACGTGAGCTACAAGGTAATGGAGCCTTTTATACATTGTCGTGTTTCTTTAGAAATAAACAACGGACAAATAGAGTCTTTAAACGCTTCAGATGTAAAGTTATTCGCTGTCAAAGTGGCGTCAAAATGAATGTCAGTCAATGGGATGCTAACGGCGGGTGATCACTTATTAGCATCAAAATGGCGCCATAGGAGCTACGCATTCCAGACGCTCGCTTACCCCCTTGGGTAATACAGCACTGTCAAGAAAAGACCTTTACGACAGCAGGTGTGGTAAAAACACTACCGCTTTTGTCCAAAGTGGCCGCTAGAATCAACACAAACTGAAAGTTACAAATAGCAACCCGTTCTCATTCCGAACTCGTAAAATAAGTACGTTTGGTCAGTGTCCTTCAGCGTCTGATGCGACGAAAAAGGCACCCTTCGGCGTATTTGTGTAACGTACTGGGGAGAGCCGCAGTTGGATGAGATTTAGCGAGTGGTATGTAAGGGGAAATAGCTGGGTAAGGATGGTGGTTGGGGTGGCGGATGGGTAAAACACCGGACTTTCACTCAGGAGACTCGGGTTCGCGCCCTGCGTGTGGCGTTTTGTTTCCCCATTTCCGGCGTGTGTTTCCCGGCTTTTGAGGCGTCCTTTCCCCGTTGTTTTTCTCCGACCAAGCGCGTGAAAAGGGACGAAAAAGGGACGGCAATAGTGGCGACCAAGCACGTTTACATGAGACGCAAAAGGAGACTTTTAACTTCAAATAAGAACGAGAAAGGCTCCTGAGCGAACGTTCTTATTTTACGAGTTGGGTGTGAGAATGTGTTGCAAATAGCCACTTTAATATCATTTGGCTAGTAGTCTAGTATTGTGGAGACCTCCTCCACAGTGCTGCAAAGGAAGGTCTGGCTAGTGCACACAGCATTCTGGGAGAAAAACGTGCTCTGGTTTATTGGCATTTTTTAAACCAATCACAATCGGCTTGGGCTGCACTTAGCACCAGACGGCGCAACATTGCCTCTGCAAAATAGCCTCGGAAAGGAACTTGTTTTGGTGGAACATGTGTACGTTCAAAAGTAGTTTTAGTCGTGCGAGAGAAAACTCAGATTGGACAGATAGTCTAGCTAGCTGTCTGGATTTACCCTGCAGAGATCTGAGGAGCAGTTAACCATAGTCCAACACAAAGCGGAAGGTAATCCGGCCGAAAAGAGGAAACTCCATTGGAATTTCTGGCTGCACCGGAGCAATCCTGGAAGTGGAACATTGTGGATATAGACTATTTGGCTAATAATATGAAAGTCTTTAGACGGGCCAGTTAACAAACAAACATTTAGATTATTTATCAGATCAAATCAATAGACATGAAAAGGCCAATAACTGTCCCATGTGTATTAGATGAGACTCCTCGGTGGAGAACCGCTCACATCATTTCTCTGCACCAGGCAGAGCATCTCCTGAGGTTGAAATGTCGACTGCTCTGGGCGACTTCAATCTGCCCGGGTGCTGCCGGAGCGCAGGAAGCCTCGCCCTGTGCCCAATCTAATCTTCGGTGTAATTCGCGGCCTGACTGCTTTTCCCAGCACCACCGTATGCACCCCCGCTGCCCGAGCTGCTTGGCAGCAGCAAAAAGTGGTCAGAGAGGGTAGATTGTGCCACTTAGTGCCCAGCGGAGCAATGCTTTTAAATTCAGGTTGCCTGAGACTTGAATGGATTTGTCTCGCTTAATACCAAATCTCACTGGAGAGAGAGAGGGACGGCACATGCTCGCGTTTACAGAGGAAGGAGGTCAGCAAACTCTGGGTACTTTTTTTTTTAGTTAGGGGGCAGTGATGGCTTTGGTACCGTATGTATAAAGATAAACACAAGTAGGTCGTCATTGTCTGAGAAAAAGACTACTTTTAAAACTTGTAATAAATGTGATAAAAATGAAAAACCTGTGGATTCTGAGTCATGTCTGATTCTGAGTCATGCTGTTCGGACAGCCTGTGTCTGCCGTCAGACGGTCTGGCAAAAACAGCAGGTCTTTCCATTCATTTTGAACGAGGGTAATGCATTTAGGCTGCGAGACGGACTCAACTTTTGGAGAAATCGCAACCCCACGTCACAATGCGGTGAACAATCACTGCTAATTCTAAACAATCTGGAGGGAGTCCAATAGAAGCGATGCAGAATCTTGAACTGAATGAGGCGCACCCTCACATCGGATGCGACTGCTTTTAAAACCAAACGGCACAGCACGGCGCGGCAGCTACAGCTCCTCGTGAGTTACGGGCAGGAAGTGAACAGCAATGAGTTGTAGCTGTCAGGGAAGCTGGAGGTCAGCCTCACTTTGCATTTATGCGTCCATCACCGAAAATGCACATTTTTATACATCAGTTAACGTCAGTCAGGAAATAGTGTGCAGTCAATTCTCTGCCGGTGACTTAAAGGTTCATTCCATTAGAGCTCAAACGGAAGAGATCTGTACATTTTTACAAGGTGGAATCTCTTAAAAACAATGTCTTTAGTGCGCCGGGGGTGCAGTGAACAGTTTTACAGACACGACCTGCTGAATGATGAGCTTGAAGCTGCTTCAATCAATTTTGGGCCACTAAAGTGCAAAACGCAAAAAACAGCCACAACAAATCACTGTCTAACAGCGCGAGGAAACATTTTTGGACTAACAGTACACATCCAGCTCACACAGTGCAACTTTAATTTTATCCATTTTGTTAAAAGTGAGATTTCCAAGTGTTGTATGATTTATAAAGCACACACAGCCCATATTCAGAAACTGTGAATTTAAACGAGTTGTCAGAACGTCTGTACTAGTATCACAACTATACTACATGTAGGTAGAAAGTAGAAAGCGCTCCAGTGCCGTTACAGTCATTCCCCGGCTGCAGAGACTCCGGGAGAACAGACAAGGAAGACCAGGAAATGCTGACCAATCAGTAAAGACTTGGTTTTGTCATGAGGGTGGCTTAAAGAGACAGGCGCTAAAACTTCAGAAAGACGGGGAATACAGGTATATTCAGACAGACCGCATGAGAAAAATAATGTGTTTTTTCGAACATTAAAGCACGTAAACATGCTCTGGTAGAAACCCAGCGTATGGCTTACTAGAGATCTCCACTTTTCAGCAAACTTCATTCAACTTAATTTCCTGCATTCTGGTGAATTTTTCTGCAACAATTTGTGCCTTTTCTGCATCCATTTATGATGCACGTGTCTTTATTTATGTAAAGGAAATCATAATAGGTTTTTGGGCTTGGCTGCACTGGCCAGTTTTTATTATTCCATCCTGCCTGTAAATTACGCCTATGCGAACAGTTAACTTAATTTAATATCGTATGTGGCGTTTTCTTTTTCGGGGTGCAAATGTTCCGCTAAGATGTCAACTAAGATATCTTTAGTCGATTAGTCGTTATTCTAATGCTTTTTCATTCTGAATGATTTATTTCCAAGTAACTTCTGAGAACATAGCTGGTTAACACAACATTTAAAGTGCTGCCTTTGCATGATTCTTTGTGGAGAAACTCAGTTTTACAGATCTGTCGATTAAATCAATTAATCTAATTTGTCTGTCAGCATAATCATAAGTTTTAGTCAACAAACGCCTATTCACGTTGGATTCGAATTATCTGAGGACCTCTTGTGATTTAGAAATCACCCTCCCCCCCCCCCCCTTCCACATCTGAGTTTCGTGCAGCGCATTTGCATGGGATAAGAGAAGTCTGTGATTTTTGATAGGTTGGATATTTCAGCCTACATGTTTCAAATGTATTTTATATCTTGTATGTAGGGTACTACACGAGAAGGTTAGTCTGGGGACAACTTTCACACACAAGAATGTGTAGAATCTATTATGAGTTTGGGTACAACTTTCATACAGAGGAATCGGAGCCAGGAATGTGGGAATCTATTAGGAGCATCGACCATAAAAGGTGTAGTTTAAGAGTAAAACTTGTGTGCTGAAATAGATGTCTCATGCTGTGTAAGCACAAAAAGAGTTTAAAAGGTATTCACTATGATGTACATGTGGTTCATCCTTGGGCAGACGTGTCTGTATGCTCATGGTTGTCCCAGTGTCATGAAAGTTTGTTCACTGTTTAAATAAAGCTGCACTTGATTTGTACTCTTCGGACTGGTCGTCATCTCTGAGGTCTCCCTACATCATTTCTGAGTCATCACCCGATATCAATTTTATTCTAATTTACTGACATTTCTGTACCCCAACAGTTGGGTACCCGGAGGCGCGCGGAGGACGGGCCAAGGCCCGGTACGGGTTACCAGAGGCAAATCCCCTGTCCCGACCGCAGGTGGCACCCAGATGTCTCCGGTTAGACAGAGGTCCAGAATATCTGTCTTGGCGAGAAAGATTATAAACAAAAACCTTGAAAAAAAATAAAAAAATGATTCATGACCCCATCAAATCACAGACATGTCGATTCCCACGGGACTAATTTTATCAGAGAACCTCAGCGTTCGGCGAAATATGGAAGGCCATTTGCGGGGGAATTTTTACTTGACAAATTACAGACATGGCCTAATCGCACAGGATTAAAGGTCCCATGGCATGAAAATATCACTTTTTTAACATTAATATGAGTTCCCCCAGCCTGCCTATGGTCCCCCAGTGGCTAGAAATGGTGATAGGTGTAAACCGAGCCCTGGGTATCCTGCTCTGCCTTTGAGAAAATGAAAGCTCAGATGGACCGATCTGGAATCTTTTCCTTATGAGGTCATAAGGAGCAAGGTTACCTCCCCTTTCTCTGCTTTGCGTGCCAAAGTGGCAGTTGGTCAAGGCCACACCCCCACCCTCCACCTTGCCCCACCCTCTCCTCCTCAATAGCTACAGACACAGAAATGGCACATCCTAAGGAAAGCTCATTGTGGGACTGGCTCTAGTGGCTGGAATTCTGCACCAAGGCTGAATTTCAGGAAAAAGACTTCAGATACAGTATTAGGGGACCACTAAGGTCTATATAAAAGAGACTTCAGATACAGTATTAGGGGACCACTAAGGTCTATATAAAAGAGACTTCAGATACAGTATTAGGGGACCACTAAGGCCTATATAAAAGAGACTTCAGATACAGTATTAGGGGACCACTAAGGCCTATATAAAAGAGACTTCAGATACAGTATTAGGGGACGACTATGGTCTATATAAAAGAGACTTCAGATACAGTATTAGGGGACCACTAAGGTCTATATAAAAGAGACTTCAGATACAGTATTAGGGGACCACTAAGGTCTATATAAAAGAGACTTCAGATACAATATTAGGGGACCACTAAGGCCTACATAAAAGAGACTTCAGTGTCCCATGTCATGTCATGGGACCTTTAAGATCACAGACAACCTCTAGGGGTCCCCAGGTAATACTTATCCTGTGGGAATAGGGTATTATTAAGAATTTCTTAAATCGAGTATAGCTCTAAATATGATGCTGTAAAAATGCATGTTGAAGGGGTTAAAACGTTCACCGTTGCTCTAAACGTCCATGTGCTGTGGTCAGCGCTGTCTAGTCAGCTAAAATCAGAAAACATTTTTCATCACAGGGAGTTGAGTATTCTCTGGGTATTTATTTTATTCCAATCTAACTGTTTCTTAAATTGTCTATTGATTTTTTTTTTTAAGAAAGTAAGTGTTTTTTTAATTTTCCTTCTGGTTTAAACTTCAAATCAGGCAGCGCCGCACAACCTTCTCCACAAAAACACTTAGAATGAGCCCGTAGAGAGAGGAAATTCAACAGCACAATGAAGCCTTCTTTTTCTTTCACACAATTGCACTTACATGGTTTTGTATCAGTGCAGGACTGGACTGTGTTTTAATACCCTACCAAGACAATTGAAAACATTTCTTCTTTCTTCTCAGCACTCTGAGACCATTAATCCCTGAAGATCTGCGCTGCCTCACTCCTCTCCTCCTCTCCTCTTTTCATTGCTTCTGTCTCTCTGCCTCTGCGGTTTCAGCGGGTTGTGATGCGTCTCTCTCTGCTCTCAGAGCCCCTCTGGCTCCTAGTCATCACTCATTTATTCTCTAATCTCTCCATCCAGCAGCAGTCTTGGTGTGGCTCCATATGGCAGAGATCTGAGGTGGCAGCTGGCCCGTTATCACGGCACAGAACCCAGCCAGGTTACACACACCAACACACACACACACACAGAGTGAAAGAACCAACATGATGGAGGATTAACAAAGAGTAAAACCCATTCATAGACACAAAAAACACACACGTAAAGCATGTAACACATTATGACAGTTCAAACTCTTCCCAAAAAGAATCAAAAAGGCTCCTGTACCAACACACATCAAGTCAGCCGGTCGGGCCATATGGATGGATACATGGATGGATAGATAGATAGATATGTATTGTCCCATGAGGGAGATTTGTTTTCACAGTCGGTTTCATGCACCTGGCAATATACGCGGACAAATACGTCAACAGATAACATAAAGACAGGTATATAGACACATACAGTAGAAACAATATGGCGCTAAAACCAAAGCCAATTCCATACAAAGACCAGGCAAAGCCCATGTTACAGGGCTGACTTTAACAGGCTAAGTTAGCATCGCTGTTAAAGCTGTACAAGAACATGAACGTTAGCACGCTCCAAAATGTAGCAAACTTTCACTGCCGCTATAACAACATGAAGCAAATTGCAAATGCACTGCAACAATGATGCTGAAAACATAAATTTTAATAATGTATTAGACGACAAAGTCCTAATAATATCAACTTACCCGGAGGAATGTCAAGTAGATTCTGCCAACCGTCTCTGAAAGATTTGACAAGCCTTCTTCATAGTCTTCATGTAGTTTAACAGCGGCTGGCATCCATAAGTGTTGCATTATCGCCATCTAGTGGAGAGCGCTGGGGTCGGCAATCATACTGATCTCATGAAGTGGCGTATGTATGACACGCCAATTCGTATGCCATTATTGGCGTGTTATCAAGACATATACTCGCTTTGTAGCGTGTTTATCAACGCCATTTGGCCTCCATTGACTTACATTACCTTGTGATTGCGTATGAATTTACTCCATAGCGAGTAGTATGAAAGGGCGAAAATCCGCGTAGGGAGTTTGGTTGGGGGGGAAGATGGGTCAAACAACACAGGACTCTAAACCCAGGAGAGCGGGGATCGTCTCCCATGTGTCACGTTTCCTAAACTCAACCGTCACGCACTTCTTTTACTAAAGCCAACCGGTTCTTCTTTTCCTAAACCCAGCTCAAAATGTGTATGTTTACGTCTGCTGTATACAGTGTAGACATACACGCGGCTAACTCAAAATGCGTATAGATAACATGCCACTTGGCTTAACCATCCTGTTGTCCTCAGGTCAAATTTTTTTTAAAGTTTCTATATCAGAAATTTGGGTTTCTTTCCACTAAATTGTCAAAGAAACTAACTTGGATGGTTCCCTACAACCATTACTCTTCACAGGTAAAATAAAACAACAGTTCACTAGTTTTATTGAATTTGGGTGTTTATTTGGATGTTTGTTCTTGTATAGCTTTTGACAAAAGAACGTTGAAAAAAAGTGAGAAAATGTTGGAAAAAGCTTGAAAAACGCAGGAAAAAAAATCGACAAACATTAAAAACAAAAAAACGCTGAAAACAATCGACTATAATCGACAAAACAAATCAACAAAACAAATAAAAAAAAACGCTGAAAACAAATCGACAAAAACGTCAAATATTGACAAAAAACCTGGAAAGAAATCGACAAAAGAAATCACGGAAAACCAATCGACAAAAACGTCGGAAAAAAAGTGACAAAAAACCTGGAAAGAAATAGACAAAAATATCGGGAAAAGTGACAAGTGTCAAAAGAACAACAAAAGGTTGAAAAAAAAGTTCAACACACACAAGGGTTAAGAGAGTGGGCGTGTATGTTTACACGAAGTCATGATATCACGTTGCGTCACTTGAGACACAAATTGCTTGTGACAACAACGGCGCGGAAAAACTGTCTGAAAAGTATCCACACAAATAGAAGGAGATTTACAAAAATATTTAGATTGAAAAATACTAAGTTCATTTACAAATGATGAAATACGAGTTACAAATTAGACGCACAGATACAGATACGCATTTGCGGATACAAATCGCTCTGCATTCATTTGTGCATTGTCTTTTACAAGTTGCAAATACTTATGAGATTTTTTTTGTTTTTAAAAAAAAGTTTTATTTTTTTTTTTTAATTTACAAAACAATCATCTTTTTTTTTACCAAACCACATTTCTCTTTTTTTTTATTTATTCTTCTACAAACACTATTAACTAACAAAAAAAAAAAAAAAAAAACACAACAAAAAACCACACAAATATATAAAAAAAAAAAAATATTTTTTTTTTAAATAAATTAAAAATATTTTTTTATATAATTAATTTTTTAAAAAAAAATTAATTTTTTTTTTTAATATAAATTTTTAATAAATTTATAATAATTTTAAAATTATATTTATTAATAATATTAATATATTTTTAAAAAAAAATAAAAAAAATAAAAATTATATAAAAAAAAAAAAAAAAAAAAATTAATAATATAAAAAATAAAAAATTTATATAAAAAAAAAAAAAAAAAAATTTTTTTTTATAAAAAAAAAAAAAAATTCTAACCAACATATCAAAAAAAAAAAAAAAAAAATAAAAATATATTATATTTAATATAATAATAATTTTATATAAAAATTTTTTAAAAAAAATAAACAAAAAAAAAAAAATAATAAAAAAAATAAAAATAAAAAAAAATTTTTTTTTTCCTACTTAATTTTATTTACATCCAACTTAAAACAAAAACAAAAAAAAAAAAAACACCAACACAAAACCAAAAACCAACCTTAAACAAAAAACCTTCAAAAAAACAAAAATACAAAATTAAAAATAAAAAAAACCAAAATTAAAATAAAAAAAAAAAAAATATAAAAAAAACAATAAATAAAAAACCAGTTTTAGCACCATACAACCACATTTACAACAACGACACCGGATCTATACTAAGTCAGCGAGATGGTTTGTTTAGCAGTGCTATGGTCGAAGGGACAACACTTCTGAGTCCTGTATCTGCGGCCAGATGGCAGCAATGTAAAGTGTGGATATCGAGGGTGATTGGTGTCATTGACAAAGGTGAGTGCAAGGTGTGTGATGGATGGATGGATGGACGGGTGGGTCAGCAAACAAGGCCGCTGTTTGTGTCCCGTGTCCAATAAAAACTCAGCGTTGTTATTCAGGCTGTTCTCATGGACAATTCGTACACATAGCTACGAAAAGTAATCAGTTTTCATTGCAAATTCGTCAAATAATGGCGCTTTGTCAGTGGCTCTCAGCCTCAGATAGCGACGCAAAATTCACCCTCATGATGTAGTGTTAAGAGCGACAACGGTAGCGAGTAGTATGAAGGACTGCATAATCTGCATAAGGATGCAGGTTGGGGTGGTGGATGGGTCAACTTTCACCCAGGAGACCGGGGTCCATGTCCCGTTCTTTCCCCGCGTGTCAATTAAACGGACGTCCCGGCCCAGAGCGTCAAAAAATGACGCCAAGAGTCCCGACCAAGCACGTCTGACTAAGACGCTAAAGGAGCATTTTTGCGTTAGCAACAAATGCCAAAGGCCCATGACCAAGCATTGATTTTTGACACGCTGGGAGTGAGAATGTGTTGGTAATTTGTATGCATTCCACGTATTTATTATTGTATGCAGCACATCGACTGCCACTGTACAAGACCTCGGCGTAGGGAGGAGGTCGCGGTGGATGGTTTGGTCCTTAAACACAGGGCTTTCAATCCGGGGAGTGGAGTTTATGTCCTGGGGGAGGTTAAGAGGAAAAGGAGTACTACCTAAGGGGACCGGTGTTTTAACCCAAACCACAATCTTTTTTTTCTAATCTCAACTAGTCGTTTCGGTGCCAAAACTAAACTCGACTGCGACGGCCGCTGAAACAACCATCACCTCACGGTGCTCCGTACCCGGTTTACAGTCACCTTTTCTCGGCTACATGACTGTCATGAGACCGTTGTCATGTGACAGGCTGGCGTTCACCCTAATTCCGTAGGATATCATACAACCTATTCATTACAATGTGTTGCATTCTTTCAACTTGCGTGCAAGTCCAATCTCCCACCTTGTAAATGATATTTCAGCCTAAAAGCAATGTACATAACAAACCTGTCTCTTTCCCTGGATTTATTCAGAGCTAAGAAATGTGATAGCTACAATCCACAGTGTGTCGAAACCACTGTAACCGCCTGTTACCTCCTCTGGTTTAGATATGAGGACGGAAAACACTCCTGTGTGTCGTATTAGAGGGGAGGAATAAACAAGCTATATTGCCATATGGTTTGGAGGACTCGTTGGGATATACACTGATGAAAATGACATTATTACTTTAACATGTGAACTAATTTCAGGTTTGTGACACGCACTCTGAGTCAAGTTAATTAGGTCTTTCTAGTAGCTGTGTTTCTCACACACACACTCACACACACCGTTCTCTCTAGACTATCCACCGTGCTCCATTGTGTAGTCAAATCCTTTCTAGTCAAGCATCAGCACCATTGTGTTTCAGTCCCATTGTGTGAGTGAAAGGGTGATTAAATGAGTATTACAGCAGTGAAAGGGAGAAGACCCTAGTGACAATCACCACTGTTGGTATGTGATAATAATGAGGGATAATGGACAGTGTGTCTCATCCAAGCCTGAGCAGCAGCGGTAAGGGGATAAAAAAAAAAAAAATGTGATGGAAAACACAGAACCCGTTAATGCTTGTCCCTGTTCTGGTCCGCAGTTTAACAGACCGACCTGAGCCGAGTCCACTCATAAATCACAGGGGGAATACACCCGCAATTGTTTTGTATTTTACCTTTATTTTACCAGGAATATTCCCATTGAGATTCTGAGTCCTGACCAAGACAGCAGCATTAAAAGTTTCGACATGAAAACAAACAGAACGACGAACTTAAACAGCTAATTACACCAAACAATGAATGAAGGGTCAGTAGAGAACCTAAATAAGGAGGCAGTTTGTGAAATACGGCTTTATAAAGAAAAAATATGCCAGTGCTCCATTCTACAGTTGTATAAAGAAGACAAACCAATTTTCTCATACAAACTGCAATGATGTGTGCGGAAACCTGAATCAGAGACAAAATCGTAACACAGCATGATACACTGAATCTAACATTTTCAGGGAAGATGAATTTGCATGCATGTATACAATATCACCACTGTCAGGTTTACATGGACTTTTCAGTTGGTTTTCATGGACTTTCTAGGTTTTCATGGACTTTCTGTTTGTGTTTCCCATTCACTGTCCCCAGCACTCACTCCTCTCAGCAGTTCACTACTGATTACACGCACCTGCACTGCATTACGCCTCATCATCAGTTCACCACCTGCATCTCATCAGTGACCACCTTCTTAAGCAGCACAGGCACACTCACTCTTTGTCTTTGTTCACGACACTCTGACTTGCATTCCTAGGTTTATGCCAAGTACTTATTTACCTGTTGTTTAGCATCCTGTTGTCTGCCGCTGCTCTGAGCATTACCTCGTCTCCGGCCGGTATCCTGCCTGTTCATACTACTCTCTGTTTGATCTTTGTGAATAAAGCTCACTGCACTTACTCCAATCTGATTCCTGCTCCTTCCGTGCGTGACAACCACAATCAAGTACTGATAAAAAAAACATTGCTTGAATTTGTTTTTTTTCCTCGCACCAAAGGAAAAACTGCATTTGTTTCGGTAAAAAAAAAAAACTTTACCTTGACTTTTTTGATGGGGTTTAAAAGACAGATACCAATACAATACCAGCTCCCTCATATCTACAGAGTTGTAAACAATCAGTGCATCAGTAGCTATGTTTCTATCCACTTGCCAATCGAATTATCTGAGGTTTGCTAAAAAGATTCATAAAATGTGTTTCCATACAACGGCTTTAAAGCGAATAAAAACCTGTGCGTAATTATGTCGCATGCTGTTCTTGCTATCAAATTGGTACAGTGGATTGCATAACTTTACACACCCATGCTAAAGTTGACTAAAAAGAGGAATACAAAAATAATCTTTTGGAAATTGATCTTAATGCCTTAATAAAAAAAACAATTGGAAAAATTCAACCTTTAAGGACAGCAATTTTCTTTGTGAATGAATAGTAGTATCATAAATAAATTAAAGCTGCGAGCAGTGATGGACGGGCCCTCGCTCCTCTGCGCGCGTGGGGGGTTACCGGCTTACGCCGCTCCTTACGACCATGCATTTGCGCAGCACTCAGACACCGCAAATCGTCAACAATGAAAAGGGAACTCCACACCGAGTTCAACGATACCTGACACAAGACTCTACGTCATACGGTTCATTGGCTGTGAAAAGGAGCGTGGCTAAAGCATAGGGGGCGGGGCAAACAATCACCAATTAAAAAGGAACTCTCTGCTGAGTTCAATGATATGTCACACAAGAGTCTACATCAAACGGGTCATTAGTTATAAAAGGGGCGTGGCTTAAATATAGGGGCGTGGCCAAACCATCACCAATGAAGAAGGAAGTCTCTGCCGATTTCAATGAGACCTCACACAAGACTCTACCTTAAACGGTTTCAATGTTATGAAAGGGGGCGTGGCCTGAGTAAGTGGGCGTGGTTAAAGTATAGGGGGCGGCTCAGTATCACATGTAGACCACACATACTAAGTTTCATGTAAATCGGATGAGGTTTGTCATATAAGTCGCATTTCCTGTTGCCAGCGGGGGGCGCTATGACCAAAAGTCAATTTTGGCCTGTAGGTGTCCTCAGGCCTGGACCCTTGTCAATCGTGAGAAATTTCGGGCAGATACGACAACGTACACTCAAGTTACAACAACTTCTTTGTTCGCTAGCAACACTAGTGAGCCGCACGCCCACACCGTCTGACGAAAAGTTTTTCTTTTAATAACTTTTCATCGTTAAGGTGTTGGGATGGTACAGACCAAGTTTGAAGTCCATCGGATGAAATCTCTAGGAGGAGTTCGTTAAAGTATAGCACCTTGACTTTTAGGCCTACTTCCTGTTGCCACTAGGGGGCGCTATGACTTTAAGTAAATATCGGCCTTTATTTGTCCTCAGGGTTGGACTCTTATGAATCCTGAAAAGTTTCGAGCCAGTTGGACAACGTACACTCGAGTTACGCCCACTTCCTGTTTCGGCGGCGAAACGCACAAAATGGCCACCCCGCCACGGCCACGCCCTATGACGAAAAGTTTTTCTTTTAACAAGTTTGTAAGTACACCAGAAGTTTATGTAAATAACACTTGCCAGCTTGCTTCTGCTCTCTGCTGTTGTTGTTGCTGCTGTGAGACGAGTGCTTAGGGCCGTCTACAAATTACAACACCGAAAAGAGATGCAACAAAAACATTTTTTTATTTAATTTTTTTTTTTTAAGTAAGTGCTGTAGTACAACAAGCAGGAGACAAGTAATAATTGAGGTAAGTTTGGAGACATTACCTTATTTAATCATTAAATTAATAAATATTTTTGTTCCATCTCTTTTCGGTGTAGTAATTTGTAGACGGCCCTAAGCACTCGTCTAACTGCAGGTAGCAGCAGCAGCAGCAGAGAGCAGAAGAGAGCAGGCAAGTGTTCATAAACTTCTGGTGTACTTACAAACTTTCCAATCCATCGTTTTATGAGAGCATAACCTATTTGTACTACTTGTAGACGTTTGGTATCATTTCGTGCATTATTAATGGTACTTACAAGATACAAAAGTGGGTCCATTAGCCCCTGCGCTAAGCTATTCAGCTGATAACGCTACTCTAGCTAACGCTCCCAATGTTAGACCCAGGTGAAAAAAGCTTCTGGGGGGTGTTTGGCTCGAGGTCATGGTGCAAAGGACCCTAGGGTGAATTACTCCGAACCATCACTTTAAGATGGCACAGACCGAGTTTGAAGTTGATCGGATGAAATCTCTAGGAGGAGTTCGTTAAAGTACGACGTGGAAATGGCCAAAATCGCATTATTTTCGAACTTTCAATTCAAAATGGCGGACTTCCTGTTGGGTTTAGGGTATGGCTCTAATGAAGTTTTTTGAACATCTTGACATGTTACATATGTGAACCAAGTTTCGTGAGTCTACGTTAAACGCACTGCAGGGGCTCAATTTCTTTTACTTTCTAGTTGGCGCTAGCGAGCCATTTTTGTGCGCCTATTTCCGAAACCCTTAAAATACGTAAATTTTCACCAGACTTGATGCAAATGCCAAATTTGGTGAGTTTTTGAATATGTTAAGCCCCTCAAAAAGCCAATTCATTTGACGGGAAAAAGAAAAAATAATAATTCCTTCAGTTTCAATAGGGCCTTCGCCGCTGTCGGCGCTCGGGCCCTAATAAATGTTCTAAAATACAGGGGGCATAAGTATACACACCCCTATGTTAAATTCCCATAGAGGCAGTCAGATTTTTATTTTTAAAGGCCAGTTATTTCATGGATCCAGGATACTATGCATCCTGATAAAAGTTCCCTTGGCCTTTGAAATTAAAATAGCCCCCCTACATCATCAATATTCATATCATCACATATCATATCACCACATACCCTTCACCATACCTAGAGATTGGCATGGTTTTATTTCAGATCGCCTAATAGCTGGTTTGATTTGCATTAAGAGATGATTTTATGGAAAGTACCCCATGCCAATCTCTAGGTATGGTGAAGGGTATGTGATGATGTGGGGCTAATTCCAAAGGCCAAGGGAACTTTTTTAATTAAGGCATCAAGATCAATTTATTCCTCTTTTTTAGTCAACTTTGGCATGGGTGTGCTATTTAAAATATTTAATGTATTATAGTATACATACATTAAATAAAAAAAGTCTCTCGTCTCTTTATTCGTCCACTTATATCTATCTTTGGTGACACCCGCCATGTATGTAAAGAAAGCGGAAATAACCTAAAACTTATTCTTCTTCATTTTATGGCTGGTTTGAACGATAAAATGACCTAAAACGTAATCGCTTATTTATTCGGCAAATAACGTTTCCATCGCCGCGATATTAACCTGCGCAATGAATACAGCGCGAAAGACAGCGCACACCAATTCGTGATATCCTATGAAATTAGGCGACCACCGGCTGGCCACGTGACGCCACCTACAGAGCACCGTTAGATGACGGTCCTTACAGCGGCCGTGGCAGTTGAGTTTAGCCGACAAAAAGTGAGCGTCATGCGGTGACGACAGTTAAGTTTAGACCCCAAAACAGTAAAGAAGATCGTGGCTTGGATTTAAAAACTCCAGCAGAACGAATACACGTTTGATAGCCCCTTGTTTTATGATCCAAACATCCACAGGACCTCTTTGTGTGGGGGCCACGGCGTTCTCATACCGCAGCAGTCAGTGTGGTGCTTATAGTAAAAAATACGTGGAATACATACATACGAATTACAGTGCCTTACTTTTTGTATAACTATATGTACGAATGGTTCCTGAGAACAGCCTACAGAGCATTCATTGTTATTGTCTCCTCAAACATCAGAAAGAAGGTTTGTATGTAAAGATGATAACATCACACCTCAACTCATGTTGAATAACCCAAGATTGAAAGTTCCAGAGGAGGCACGGAGGGTTATGAATAAGTGAGGGGGTTCACCACCAAAACGCTGCACTTCAATTTAGTCGAGAACAAGCTGCTGAACACTCAGCAGTTGAGCACAGCAGAGGATTGCATCTTTTGAAATTGTCGCTACTTTGTGAGTAAAGCGTCCCACTTTGCGAATCACTCCAATACCCCTGCAACAAGAGACTTCCATTTTCATGGCAACAATCATTTATTGAGAACAGGCGTCCCATTTTCAAACGATGAATTTCTCACTGTGAAATGAAGCTTTTCAGAGGAAGAATTCTCTCTTCGCTGTGATTACACTTGAATGTCAAATAGTTGCAGCAGCTGTCTGATTACTGCCTCCCCGTCCGCGGCTTTTTGCATCTCGGTACCAAAATGAAATTTAAATGACTTATTCATGAACCCATTTTATTTATATCGCACACACCCTGATGTTTATTACATGTTTCCTTGCAAATTCTGTAGGTGAAGACGTAAAGGCGGTAGAACACAGAATGACATGGTAAGAAATTTAATTCAAGTGGAATTCAAAGTCATAAAATAAGATTCTTAGGCTTCTGGGTCTGGGTTTGATGCTTTAGGAGAAACAGCAGGAAGCATTTGGAGAATTTAACCTGGATTCATTTCCACTTCAACGCTCTGTCGGTAGAAATTATTTTTGTCTTTTCTTCTCCGTACACAACAGTTTTTCTTTTTCTCTGGAAAGTTTCTTCTGTTTCTCTTTTATGTCTCTTGCTTGCTTATTTAAAGTTCAAGTTCATATGTGCTTTATTTGCATGAATGGGTAAGAGACACAAAGAAAGAAAGTGACGTTTAAAAATTAGAAAAATACACCGGTTGCTTCCGAAGTCTCTTATTTGATATCCCCATGCTCATCGCTTGAACCGGAAGTTGTTCTGGCTCTCCTTTTGTCAAGGCCGTCTCAAAGCTGCCCCGAGGAGCTATGAGTTTGGATGGAGGAGGGATCTCTGAGGAGCTATGAGCGAGGATGGAGGAGGGATCTCTGAGGAGCTATGAGCGAGGGTGGAGGAGGGATCTCTGAGGAGCTATGAGCGAGGATGGAGGAGGGATCTCTGAGGAGCTATGAGTTTGGATGGAGGAGGGATCTCTGAGGAGCTATGAGTTTGGATGGAGGAGGGATCTCTGAGGAGCTATGAGTTTGGATGGAGGAGGGATCTCTGAGGAGCTATGAGCGAGGATGGAGGGATCTCTGAGGAGCTATGAGCGAGGATGGAGGAGGATATGAGCGAGGATGGAGGAAACACGAGACCTTAAACCATGCTGCTCATCTCCTCTTTGTTTCATTTTTTTCACATTAGTTTGTAGTTGTCAGACTTCTTATGATTTCTTTGACATGCGATGGACTTACATCTACACGCCCGTACAGAAGTTTGCACCACTGTGTACTCTGTGTTGTTGTATTGTTTCATTTCCTGCACTCTCTAAACCTGAATCCCAAGCGATCCAGGACTTGTGCGTTGTTTCTTCGACATGTTTTTGTAACATATTAGCCATCAGTTTAGGAAATTTGGAAATTTTTCTTTAAAGACAAACCATAAATGTTGATCTTACTGTATGGAAGAGGCTGTCCTCCCCTGAGAAATGCTCCCAGAAGTTGTTTGTTCAAGAGTGACAAATGTCTTCATAAGGCAGGTTGGGGTGGTGGATGGGTCAAACAAACACAGGACTTTCATCCAGGAGGCCTGGGGTTTGTGCCCGTTTGAAACTAAATAGTAAACTAAGTAAACTTTTTTTTTTTTTACATAGCATTAACGTTGTCTTCACAAAATTACATTTTTTACAAAGATTTATTTATGATAATATACTGTATCTAAAGGCAAATTTAGGACCTAGTAAAATAAACTGCTTTTAATGCTGACACATTTGGAATTACAGTAATGCTGTTGGACTTTAAAAGCAGTGTAGGGGTAAGCATAGTAGGTTTTGGGAGGGGAATATTTTGAGTTAAGGTCTGGGTTTGGCAGACATGGGGGACCCGAGTCACATGACTTGACTCGAGTTAGACTCGAGTCGCAAATTTTAGGACTTGAGACTTGCTTGATTAACATTCATAAAAGACTCAACTTGACTTTGACTTGATATTCATGACTTGAGACTTGACTTAGACTTGAGTCAAATGACTTGAAATGACTTGATTTTCTGTTTAATAAATATATTTTTTCCCCCTCCGATATTGAGGAGGAGTTAACTTTACGATTTTAGTGCTGTTGCATGCGCAGGAACCGTTGATATGATGACGCGGCTCGCGCGGCGGCAGACCGTCAGTAAACAACACTTGCTATGGCTAGTAACTTAACGTCATGGATACCTCTCATGAGCGCCGATACCGTGGGTGCTCCGGAGCTCGAGCACCCACGGAAAATACTGACCGCCAACGAGTGCCAGACTGCCAGTTCATTTTTACGTTAATCTAAAATTAAACACTGCAGTTGTGGAGCGTCTGTCATAGTGTGATTGGCTATGTCGGTGACATTGATTCTTAATTTCCCACGAAGCTGATCGCGGTTACGTGCCAGTTAAACTTTTCATCTCCAATCCTATCTGTATTTGTGAGAAGTGGCGCTGTCCTGAGTTGAAAGATAGCCTATAGGCTAGGCCTACTTTACGGCTTTATTATGGCGTGTGTGTTCGTCTTGTCCGCTGTCCATTTCCTAAGGTTCTGAAATGCAAACACTTTTTTTAAAGGGTGTGCGCGTGTGAGCACCCACGGAGGAAAACATATATCGGCGCCTATGTCCCTCTGCACAGAAAATAATAAAGTTTGGCTATAAGGATTACACATCTGACCAGGCAAAGAAAAAAACGAACAGCAGTTTGCAAGGTCTGCAGTACAAAAATTTCCGACGTTGAATTTCATCAGACACTTCAAATCGAGAGATTCGGGTTCCAGTCCCCATATTCAGCTGAACCACTATTTGGACGTTTGTGATGGACAGAACTCCCTTCAGTTTTTGGCCATGAATAAGCACACCCTCCCCTCTTTGTTCAAGGTGGCAGTAAGAGCGAATAAAACTAGGCACACATACACACACAACACAAACTGCTCTCTCTCTCTCTCTCTCATAAACACACACACACACACACACACACACACACACATGCAGACATAAGTATGTGAATAAAGCTAGGCACACATACAACACACTCTGCACTATCACACACGCACATTCACTCACCAATATTAATAACTTTTCACTCACTCTTTCTCAAACACGCACACATTCACTCACAAATACACTGACAAATATCAACATATACTTTCCATTCCATGTGATAAGCAAAGGTGGTGGGATTCAGCTCCTCTTAAAGAATGTGTTTTGTTCTGTAAGAGAAGGAAAGGTTAAAGAAAAAAGGGGGGGGGGGGGGGGGGGGGGGGGCCCGGGTGTGTTTCTGTCTCATAAAAATGAGGCATGTTTGAAGAATATTAATTGACTTAGGAACCATTATACTTGAATTGTTTGAAGGAATTTCATGATTTGATGTCATGTTTGAGGCATATTGAACAATGTTGATTTATTGTTGGCCTAATATCAGTTTTAGGCTGTGCTTTTTTATCTGTGTTAATTTAAACTCTTCAGATGTATGTGGACACAAAGTCTTTTGAATATTGAGTAAAAAAATGCAAATAAAACTCCAGCAGTTCATAATCACAGTCTTTAGCTTGTTTAAAAATGGAAACTTTGGTATGACTTGACTTGTGACTTGCTTGACCAAAGCTATGACTTGACTTGACTTGCTTGATTGTCACAAAAAATTACTTGGACTTGCTTGAGACTTGTAGGTTAAGACTTGAGACTTGCTTATGACTTGCCCATGTGTGACTTACTCCCATCTCTGGGGTTTGGTTTGATTGGCTGTTGGGCTGGTTATGGGCTGGTTTTGATTGGCCTTTGGGCTGGTTTTGATTGGCCTTTGGGCTGGTTTTGGTTGGCCACTGGGCTGGTTTTGGTTGGCCATTGGGCTGGTTTTGATTGGCCATATGGTTGGTTTTGGTTGGCCATTGGGCTGGTTTTGGTTGACCATTGGGCTGGTTTGGGGCTGGTTTTGATTGGCTATTGGGCTGTTTTTTGTCACACAGACATGGCAGCCCTGCTTCACCTCACTCTTCTTCCGCATCTGCTCCCATTCACACTTATTTATTTAACCCAGCACAATCTTCTCTCCATCTTTGCCTCCTTTCTCATTGCCTTCTCTCTGTGTCTCTGCACCAGGCATGATTAATCACCCACAGACGGCTGTTTACACAGTCTGATGGTTTGAACAGAAGGAAGTGTCTCTGAGGCAAAACTCAAACTCCCTGTCTCAGCAGAAACAGAATAGACTCCGATAAGAAGAGATGAGTGGGAAGAGTTGAACTCCTGGAGGGGGGAAACTTTACTTTAACATTTTGGAATTGTCACAGATTTGTAATGAATTTTACCATTGACTGAATGTGGTTAATTGGTTTATTTCTTTAGTCATAGCCTGTTCATAGCCTGTACATACCTGTAGTAATATACAATCATGTAGACACATATCTATATACTTATATATCATTCATACCTTGCACTCTATATATATATATATATATATATATATATATATATATATATATATATATATATATATATATATATAATGTGTTAAAGATTGCTTTAGCCTACTGCCTTCAGTAGATCACTGACCAAGAGATAGAAGATGTGGGAAGATAGATGAAGGTACTTTTGCTTTACTTGAGCATTTTAATGTTCTGCTTCCTCGACTATACATTTCAGAAGCATATTTCTAACCTGTGTTACACAATTTTACGCGTGGTCGAGTATTTTAGTGTTTTTACTAATTACGGTGTTGTACTTTCTCCCAACAAGTCCTGCAAAATCAACATCGATATCGTTTTTTTCCTCCCCTCTAATATGACCCACAGGAGCGCTTTCCATCCTCCGTTTTCCAACCAGAGAACGTAACGGTCGCGATTTACAAACACATCTTTACTGTGGTAAAACGGTTGCAGTTTATTCATGTTTAGGCACAAAAACTACTTAGTTATGTTGAGATAAAGATGGTGGTTTGGGTTCAAATCATACGTTACTTTACTTCCTGAAGGTTACGCACGTGAGTCTGAACGGGACTTTCTTTAAAGCTATAGTGCGTAGTTTCTGTCGCCCCCATGAGGAATTCAGTCAGTAATGACAACAAAACTGTCAGCGCGTCCACATGATACAAGCCTCCCGTGATCGCACACAGCCCTCACCCCTCCTCTAAGCAGTTGCTAGTAGCCAAGGAGGACACGAAGGATTAAAAAATCATGATGGACGCTTCAGAAGAGGTCATTATCTTCACTCAAGTTTCTACATGTGAAAATCTTCTAAACAGCCATACTGAGAAATACAGAGAGTTATGTGGAGCTGATAGTCTTAATTAGCTTTGTAGCATTTGGCAATGGTTAAAGGAGAATTCCGGCTAAGTTTTACGTTAATCTTGATCGCTATAGCTACGCGAGTACTTTTGATAGAAAAAAACCCGACCCGAATCAGTGCAGGTAACACGGAGAAGCTGCAGCTACGTACTACAAGCGTCCCCTGAGCTAAAATGGCAGTGGTCGGGGCAAGTTTTAGAGTGCCTCTGTGCCTTTTAACAGACACAAAATGCAATTAATATGTCTGTGCCACATGAACAGGGCCCTTACGTGTCAACAAGATGCGTTTTCAACTCAGACATTGTTTAAATTCACCTACCCTGGTCCCTGTCTCGATCCTGCCGGTAGCTAGCTTGCCCTGCTAGCTGATAGCCGTTAGCTGCTAGCTGCCGTCCGGTGAGTGTATTCAGACAGGCTTCTGTGATAATAACAATCCACGGAGCGGTGGTGGTGTGGCTATGTCCTCCAGAGGACAGGTCATGTCACGTCTTGAAGTGTATTCCCCCCTAAAAAAAACAGTAGTGCGGTAGTAGCTGTTAGCTGCTAGCTGCCCTCCGGTGAGTGTGTACAGCCAGATAGCTGTTAGCCGTTAGCTGCTAGCTGCCGTCCGGTGAGTGTATACAGCCAGGCGTCTGTGATAATCATCCCAATTTTTTTCAATCGAAAGTACTCGCGTAGCTATAGCGATCAAGATTAACGTAAAAATTGGCCGGAATTCTCCTTTTAATATGAAAAAGTTATGCACTAAAGCTTTAAGTAAAAAAAAATTAAACTTGCTGTGTGTTTTATCAACCACCACCCTAACCTCCCTCTTTATGTGGATATTTGGCACTCTTATATTTTGTCACCATACTTCCTGCCGTCCTCCCGTCATAACTACTACGGCAACTAGAGGGCGCCGCCACTGGAACTTAATTATAAGTCGTAATTGCTGCTTGAACAAACAACCTCCGGGACTGTTTTTGGGGGGAGGACAGTCTCATTTCCTATGTTGTTCTTAACTGGTTTCTTTACCAGCATGAAGCACAATGTAAATACTTTGACAGCTAGTTGTGAATCCCATTTTTTTTTTGGTCTTACTCCTGTTTATATACAATCTCATATATTTTTTTCTGATTTATATTCCCTTCATTTAATTTGTAGTCCAATACTGTTTTCACATTTGGCCAAACAAAAGTAAAGTGCTGTTCAGTTATGTCTGTAAATGTTATTTGCCAACATGAATATCTGAATGCTGTTTCAAAGCGCTCTCCCCAGAGCCATGAATAACTTTCTGCTGGCCATAATGAATCTTTTCATTTCTATTTTGCTTAAATTTAAATGAAAAAAATGACAATCATTTATATTTTGAGATATCTTAGACTACAAAAACACCATGTGGAACTCAAATGCCCCCTCAAAATGATGTGAAGTCAAAAATAACAAGGCCACGTCTCCGTGTTTAAATGGCAGCTGAAAACATTTCACAGCTTCTTTTATAAATATTTTCAATGAAAACCAGATGGATACCTAATTATTAATGACAACTCAAAAGCAGTAAATATTCAATCTTTTTCACACTTTACATAAAAAATGTGTTGCCCAGAGCTGAGCTTTACTTTAAGATTTGAAATAAACGTACAAAGATGCATTTTAAAGATACAAGACATTTAAACAACATTTAAAAGGCTACCTTTTAATCTCTGTTTGTGGTTTCTTCCCTGCAATGCAGCGATTATTAATGTATGATTTATTTTATGCCGTTCCCCTTTTTTTTTTTTTTACTCCCAACCCCGGCATTAATGTGCTAAGTGTTGATGTGTTTGTGCTCTCTCGCTGACTTGGTCTTGAAATCACGCAGCATGAGAAGGAATTATTAATCAGACACCGGTTTCTCTGACTGCTTCCCACTGTTGTACATTAACTGTGTGTGTGTGCGCAGTGTATTAGAGGAGGATGCCGTGTCCTCTGTGTATTGCTTCTACAAAACATCTTGCAGGAGGAGGAGAGAAAATACTAAACTTTTTAGTATTTTGTAAACTACACAGAAGTTGGATTTGTTTTGCCCAGGAATAAGAGATGAAACTCTTTATAACCAACAGAAAATAGCCCCTGCATTTTTAGTGAAGTGAAATAAGTCCAATTTGAATGAATGACCATTTTGCATCAAGATGCAACAGAGGAGATTTTTTCCTGTAAGGATGCTGTCATCGTAACATAACCTTTCTTCTTTGGTTCAAGGTTGCTTTCACTCCTGAGCAATTTGGTTCAACTCACCTTCCTCTTTTTTTCGTTGTGTTGGCAGGAGGACGCAGTTAATGTTTTATCAGATCTGTCCGGCAATGAGGATGGACTATGACAATAAAAAAAAAAACATCTAACATGATCACGATGGCTCTAACTTGTCTGAGGAAAATTAGAATCCTAAATTCAGCCGTAAGTGATGGAAGAAGAAGCCTTGAAGATCCATGGGTTTATAACGCCGTAAATTCTCATTTGAAATGAGCTAAATCTTAAAACGCAGTTTAAACACTGCAGCGCTACAGCTTGCGAGGATGACGAAGATGCTGAGAGGGGTTTAACGTGTCGCATATTGATGTGCAGTCAGCTGTCAGGTTTTTTTCGGCCTCAGCAGCTTCGTGGCATCTGACAAAGCCCGGGTTTAACATCTTGAGTCCAGCATTGCTTCCATCGACATAAAACTCATCGATTCCACAGCGGACAGCCTCGCTCGCGTTGATCTGCCCAAATGACTCCCAGGTGGGTTGCCTTCAGCGTTGTCATTGTAGAATTGTCCTCCTGGTTTTAGCACCGGTTTCACTTCACGGTGCAGCAGCGAAATAAAGTCCATCCATTGGGAGAACAATTATAGTATGGTATCAAATATAAGTATTTAATATATAGAGTGTGTCCCAATACTTTATTCGCGCAAACAAAGTGGAAAGTCAGGGTGCTTTTACACCCGCAGTTCAATTCTTTTTGATATATTTAGCCTTTTAGTTTAGTTTTCATAAAAGTAGTAGTCTACACAGTTAAATGGATTCTTCCATTTACACCAGTCATAGTCTATATCGACGATGTTTCATTTCCAGGATTGTTCAGGTGCCGCCGGAGGTGCCGCCGGATGTCCCTCATTGGATCTGAGGCGCTGTAGTCGACTCCGATCCAAAGCAGTTCCAGTTTCATACTGAAAGAACACTGTCCATCGGAACATCTTGCCGTGTAATCCACTTTTTCAGTTTGTCTATGTGATGGAAGTATAATAAGACCTGGATATAGCGTGTTCATTTCTATGAGAGTTGCGCATGTTCAACCTACGCATATAAAATGACCCAGGTGCTTCCTCGCCGTGCGGCCCGCAAACCAGACGCGCTAGAGACTTCCTGTTAAGCGCTCCGCTAACTTGAATGCTTTTTTTTGTTTAGTTTTCATAAAAGTAATAGTCAACATAGTTAAATGGATTCTTCCATATACTCCAGTTAGTCTATGTTACTCCAGTTATAGTTTATATCGACAACGTTTCATTTTCTGGATTGTTCAGATGTCGCCGGATGTCCCTCGTTTCCTTCCGCTTTCTTTGTGTTGGCGTTCTAACCTCCGGTGGATTTGCTCCTCAGATCTCTGCAGGGTAAATCCAGACAGCTAGCTAGACTATCTGTCCAATCTGAGTTTTCTGTTGCACGACTAAAACTACTTTTTGAACGTACACACGTTCCACCAAAACAAGTTCCTTTACCGAGGCTATTTAGAGGCACCGTGGCTCCGTCCTGCGCTTAGCGCTAACCCAAGACAATTGTGATTGGTTTAGAAGTAATGTCAATAAACCAGAGCATGTTTTTCTCCTATCCCGGGATGTTGTGTGGACTAGCCAGACCTTTCTACGCAGCCTGGCGCCCATCCCGGGGGGCCTGGTCTTTACGCCCCTTTTGGTTCTAAACATGTTAGACTGCCCTTCACAACAGACACACACAGTGCTCTGCACTGTCACCATGTGTTGTAGTCCTGTCCTGTCTTCACAAATGGCCAGTGAGATGATGAATGTTGTTGTCATTTCTCCACAGTACTGCACTTCTGGCAGGAGGGGAATCGATGTGAAAACCCCAGAGAGCCATCCTGCTCAGCGCACACACACACACACACACACACAATGTCCACAGCATAGAGAATCCCAACAACACCTCATTTATCATTCAGTCTTTCTGTGTAAAGATGTTGAAAGAGGCTGAGAGGACAATTTATCCCCTTTGATTTACGTATAGGAACAAGTCAGGGACATGTTGTGTGTTCAGTCGTGTCTTCTGTCCTGTGAGTTTGAAATGATCCAATGCTGACTCTACACTGTTTTTGAAAGAAAGTCTTAAACTGTTTGTTTTTTTTCTTCCAGAAACAAGGACGATTATTTTTGCCTATGTTACGCCCCGGTCTAGGAGTGGCGAAACTCAACCCAAAAAAAGGAAGCAGGACAGTGGAAATTGAAATAATAACAAGGCAATTTATTGCTTTAACAAAACTGCCCCTCAAAAATTCCCCTCTGATGTCACATTATATAATATCTGGGGTTGAAATATTATTATACCATACAATACTATCTATTCTTAATGCTTGAGCCCCTTCCTCACTTCCAGTAAAGTCCTGAGGAAAGATTGTTAAAGGGGGCTTTGTTGTCGCAAGGAAGTAAAGCTGTTTGGGCAGGCAGCCTCTCAGAGCTTAAATGGCCATCAGCTGTAAAGTACAACAAGTTCTCCAAACCATACGACGATATAGGTTGTTTAGTCCTCTGATCCGACCCACAGGAGCATTTTCCATCCTCGTATCCAAACCAGAGAACGTAGCGGTCGCGGTGAACACGTCGCTAACGTTATGAAACCGTCTCAGTTTGGTTAGGTTTAGGCACCAAAACTACTGAGTTAAGTTGATAAAAAAACATGGTGGTTTGGGTTCAAATCAGACGATACTTTACTTCCTTAAGGTTATGCACGTGATGCAGAACGTGACCGAGTTCCGTTTGTTCCATAAAGTTAAAACAACCTCCCTATTTACTTTTATTTCCAAACGGGTGAAAGTCCCGTTTGTTTGCGCTCCAATACTTTCCCCTTCAGCCTACGATGCACTAGACAACTTTGAACAGACTTTGAAAAGACTAAAGTCTGACACCATCTCACATGTAGGGGCCCTATTTGAACGATCTGAAACGCAAGTATCAAACGCCAAACACAAGTAGCTTTGTGGGCGGAACTCGAGTTGCTATTATACCGGCAGGATAAATGACTGAATGCGCCGACGCAAATCTAAAATGGGTTGGTCTGAAGTAGCTACATTACTCATAGGTGTGGTTTGGGTATAACCTGCAATAAACGTTATCTCACATTCCCTTTAAAAGCAGCCGCGCTTGGTCCATGGCTGATTGCTATCATAATGACGGATTTGCCTGGCGCACGCTCTTAATACATCCATGGGCGCACGCTCTTAATACATCCATGGGCACACACCAGGAGCGGTTCACAGCCGAGGAGACCTACGTTTGCTATTGATTTTTCTTTTTGACAAAATGTAAATAAAGAAATGTCACAAAAACATACTTTCCGATGTTTTGGGCTCACTCTCACTGAATCACAAGGTTATGAATGCATGGTGATACTTTTGCAATGTAGTCTAACATTAGACCGAGATGACCTCACTAGACGATGCAGCTCTTCTGTCTCTCCTCTGCCGTGCTGCTGCTGGGGCATTTGGGTTAAGTGGCATCGGCACATGCAGTTCAACATCACATCTCCTTAAGTCCTCTAATATTTTCTCATTTATGTCATCAACACATCCATGATTCATGGAAGTGTTGTGTGAAACAAGGTCATATTTTTCCTTGTATTTATGTATGGTTTGCAAAAATGGGAACTGCTGGGACCGTGTAGATGAGAGAAGCAAAGTGTATGCGCGGTGTGCACACTCTACGGCCAAGCATGCGCCCTTAAAATAGCATCTGAATAACGCGCCACTGACTTTAGACCAGGTTTTTCCTGGTCTGTGTCGGAATTTTTTCTGAAACTGCAAAATAGCACCAGGGAACGTTTGCGCCGCTACACCCTCCCCCCGGGAACGCAAGTTCATTCCCTAATTTACAGAAGTGAGTCTGTGGAGGGAAAAGTCCGCTGTGCGTCGGGTGCAAAATAGGAATGATACACGCGTCGGTGTACAAAGGCAATTGCGCTGAGTGCAAGATAGGGCCCCTAATGTTAAAGACTGTCATAATATGTAAAGACTGGGGCTCTTGCAGGGTCACAAATTGCAAGACTGCAACTTTATTTGTTTTGAAAACTTTAACCAAGCTAGCTACCTACCGCTAGCGTTAGCTGGTAACTTAAGGGAAGGTTTGCCTATTTCCTGTTCTGCCGTACATGCAGATGAATGTCTCCAGTACCCGGAGGTCTGTGTTTATCCGCCGGTAAAACTCCAGTTGGATGACTCGCTTCAGAAGGGTTGAAAATCAGCAACTTTCCCCCCCTTAGCGTTTAGCTCAGCGCGGCGCCATAGCCACCATGAACAACGCTGGCTCTAGCCGTTTGCTGCCCTGTCCTGTGCTATCCTGTCTTTCATATCTTCCTCTATCTCTGCTTTCTGTGTGTTTTGTTCAGACTTCCTGCCATTAAATAAAAGAACAGAACCACTGATGGCCGCCGACCGCGGAGCCCTCTGAAAGGAAAACAACTTTCCTCAGCGCACACCGGCTTACAGCGGCTGAAAGAAACCAACGTGATATCAGGGAACACAACAGGTGCTTTCTCTTGTATCTTAACTGTAATATTCCACAATACGTGATAACCTGCAGTTTATGTCCCACATCCAGTCTCATTAAAGATGATTCTCCCGTGATGCTGTTTTGATTTTGGCACTCTGTGAGCGAGGAGTTGTCTGTTGTCTGTTAAAATCATGCGCACACACACACACATGCACACACACACACAAACACACAAACACACACTTCTGTCTCTGACTGAGCTTCATCCCTTGCTGACCAAAGACGAAGATAACAAGACTCAGGAGTGACATGAGTCACTTGGCGGCCGGCACACACACACACACACACACACACACACACACAGAGAAACTGGAGAAAACAGCAGAAACACACTCCAGCTGGAGACTCCTATTTGACGTTGTGTCAGATGTTGGCTAGTCTCGCATTGCCAGACCTTCCTCCACAGTGTTGCAGAGGAAGGTCTGGCTAGTCCACACAGCATTCCAGGATGGGAGAAAAACGTGCTCTGGTTTATTGGCATTTCTTTAAAGCAATCAGAATCGTCTTGGGCGGTGCTAAGCTCCGGACAAAGCCGCGGTGCCTCTGCAAAATAGCCTCGGGAAGGAAATTGTTTTGGTGGAACATGTTTTAGTTTTAGTCGTGCAACAGAAAACTCCGATTGGACAGATAGTCTAGCTAGCTGTCTGGATTTACCCTGCAGAGATCTGAGGAGCAGTTAACCATAGTCCTCACAAATCCACCGAAAGCTTTTTTGACGGTCCCTAATCCAAGTGGTGGTTAATAATTTACGATAATGGTGTTATGAATAGCTCACTACGTTAGCTAGCTTTAGTGATATAAAAAAAAAATTATATATGTAACACATGACCAACCCAAAAAACATTTTAAACTACTATACATCAAATAAAACATTTTCCCATACAGTTACTCACCGCTGAAATTTTAAATGTGAATAAACTGAAATCACGTTCTATGTACATTTTCCGTTCAAATATACAGTCGTACAACTGTAAATACACAATATTTCTCGGAATGTAGCGGCCACGGTTTTGGACCGATGGAGCAACATTGCCACCATCAGCCCGCGTGTACTGTTCTGAATATGAGACATCATATTCCACTTTGCAAATGACATATTCTCACAGCAATGGAGATAAATGAGTCTTTGGTTCTCTTACTGTCAAGCTCAAAAAAGGGAAGACAAATCTATATTCCCTTTTGCACTTCAAAGTTTATATTCTCTAGGACACATGTCCAGGCTCCAAAAGTGTCTTGAATATAATGCGGTCCCTTAATATAGCCACGCTCTCTTTTTCTCCCACTTTCAGAGCCGCTGTGACATGTTGAGCATTATATGACATCCCATGGGACTCAGGGGAAAATGGGCCACGCTGCAAAAGCAATATCACTCCAGCTATGAAGACATCCCTGATAGCTGCGGACTATCAGAGCTTGTAGGATGCCAGGGGAAATGATTACGGCATCAACATTTAGAGGGAGTGTGTTTTAGCGGCATCACTGAGGGAGACGATTAAAGTCCTATAAAAACCTACAACAAGGAGTGACGAGGGAAGGAAATTAGAAAACTGTGGGAGGCAAATCATTCCCAGAGAACTTATTTAAAGGCGACCATCGTCTCTGGAATGATGGAATGGAACGGGCCGGTGACACAGAGGCAGAAAAATAGTACATTATTATTACATTTCAAGTTATAAAACATTCAGAGCCATGTAGTTTACATTGTGATATATTGAGCTCTTGGGAAGATGCATTCATTTACTGTGTCCATTTTAGGTTCGGTTTGTTTATTTGGTAGTCTTGCATTGCCAGCTCTATCTCCACAGTCCTGCGGAGTAAGGTCTGGCTACACCACTGATGCATTCTGGGATAGGGGAACAAAAAACGCTCTGGGTTGTTTGCCTTTCTTTATACCAATCACAATCGTCTTGGCCGGCTCTAAGCTCCGGACGCAGTGACGGTGTCTCTGCTAAACAGTCTCAGGCAGGAACTTGTTTTGGTGGAATATTTGCACCCCGCAAAAGAAAACTCCACATACAATGTTAAATGAAGTTAACTGTTGACACAATACAGTAACGTGAGCTATTTAAATTAGCTGATACATGGTTAAAACTCATTGGCTCTTACCAGTGTATCTCTGTGTGTACTTCGTCCACAGCAATCCCACCAGTAGGTCCCAAAACGTCCCAGTTAGAGAGGAGATGCCCTAAACATATTCTTTGTAAATCTTTACAATCATTCCCTGAAAGATCCGAGCAGGCCTGCCCTGGAAATCCAGAGTTCTCGCGAGAGCACAATTAGAATTTGCTCAGCGAGTCACTATGGCATTGAGTAATGATGCTCATTAACTATGCCCCTTGTAGCCGAGCTGCACCAATCACATCGGTGTATCTGATATAGGCGGGCCAGAGGCGAGCTAAACAGATGACGACAGTTTAATCTACCAGTTGGCTCCGCTGGTAGCTAAGCGTCTGGGGCTCTGGATACGTCACCCCGTGTATTCTTGTGATTGGTCGTAGTGTTATCCAATTGCGTGCAGTGAGATTTTCAAATGCGTGCTAGGTGCTTCCCCTCGAGTTGGGCCATTTTCATTACTCAGTGCCAGACCCTTAATCTTTCGGATTTGGGTCTGGATTTCCAGGCTAGAGTAGGCCTGCCTTGTTGCAGGATCCAAATGTTCTTCCAAATTTGCCATTTTCAGTATGAAGCTTGCTAGCTTGTAGTTTGTTGTAGCGAGGGGATTTTGAGAACGGCCACACACAGAGAGCCAATGGTGAGGGGGCAAAGCCTGGCCTTATCCAGACTAAACAACGTGCGACTATCGCTGGTACTCCAACGATCATAATTGTTGTTTTAGGAGTCATTGGCAAACAAATTGTTAAATTTTTTTTTAAGGTATGAGGACATGTGGCTTAAAGTGATTTGGTTTTTGAATGAAGAACACAAAGAATGGAGCAAGAAAAACAAATAGCATAAATGTATAAAAGTGTCTTTGGTTGCACGAGGGTACAGCCTTGACACGAGTGGTAAAGGTAGAGATGGCTGTTAAAATAAGTAAGCAGTGAGAGAAATCATGGATCCAAAATTAAGTCAGCCGGAACAAAAGCTAACGTGAAAAGCACCATAACTAGAATCCATGAGTGGGTTTAGATAACTTGGATAGTATGAAAGTCCGATAATCCGCAGGTTGGGGTGGTGGATGGGTCAAAGAACACAGGACTTTCACCCAGGGGACCGGGGGTTCGTGTCCCGTTCTTGTCCCGTGTGTCACTGAAACTTACATTTTATAACCCCACCCCGCCATTTTTTTTCCCTAAACCTAACTGTCCCGTGCCGCATGTTAGTTAAACGTACATCCCGACCCAGAGTGTCAAAAGTGACACCAAGAGTCCCAACTAAGCTCATCTAAATATGGCGCTAAAGGAGACTTTTTGCGTCAGTAACTAACGCTAAAGGCACCTGACCAAGCGTTGCTTTTTTTCAAAACATTTTTTCAAACATAGTATGTCAACTTAAATGCCTTTGCTGTCCAAAAAGTAAAAGCACCTGTTGTTCCAGCTAATCCGTCTCCTCCTCGGAGGCTTCTGTCTCTCGCGCTCCGGCAGCGGTGGCATCAGGGGCCGCGGCCACCCGGTCATGACTCCGGCGTTTGGATTTTTTGGGTTCTCAGGCCGCTGACGATCACGTCATTTACCCTGGAGTATTGCTCGAGTTCAGCAACTCGAGTCTTCTGTCCTTCTCCATGCTTTGTCTCTTTAGGGTTTGTATTTCACAGTTGACAGTTGATTTATGACCGTTCAAATTTCCTCCTCGTCTGGGAGGTTTGCGTTTTTCTTAGGCGGCAGTTATCAACTTGAATCATAAAAGGGGCTTTTGGTCGCAGATTCACACGATTCAACACAGAGTGACGCCAAAAAAACAAATAGCATAATAAAAAGTGTCTTTGGTTGCACCCTGGCATAAGTTACAGAGGTTGAGATGGCTGTTAAAATAAAGTAAGCAGTAAGAGAAATCATTGATCCAAACAAATGCAAACAGATTTGTTTTTATTATGATTCCTTACCACCAACCTACCTCTATCCTTTGGCCCCACTGCTAGTTAGGCCAAAATAACAAAGTAGTCTGAACATAACTAGAATCTATGAGTGGGTTTAGATAACTTGGACTACATTAAGGAACAGGCGAGTGTAAATGCACAGGCCTGCAGTTTGAGATGTCGTGATTCAACATAAGCAATCACGCCCTCACCGCCGGCTCCATAGGCTTTCATTACTCAGGGAGAAACATTGGCTCTATATTGATTTATATATAAAACACAAAACGGCAAGCATCGATATTAGGTCTGGAAACTCCCTGAACGCCGCCGAGCCTCCACAGCTCGAAATGCGGTGCATTAAAATGTCACAAGGGAGCCAAAGTGCAGCGAGCGTGCCGACTGGTAAATCAAACCGCTCAGCCGCTGACAGGAAACAGCAAATGACTGTGTTTGCATTTCATTTAAGATCAATTTGTATTTCACTAGGCCTATTTGTTTAAGTGCTTGCTCATCCTATTTACATACAGTCCTTGATATATATCTCACTCTGACTCAAGGAAAAATAATATTTTCTGTTTTGAAGCATTGCTCCCTGGTTTCTCTTCGCTTAAGGAAGACTCAGGAGACGGAAAACCAATATTGTTGATGTGTGTTCATAATAACGTACACTATAGCAAAAAGCTTTTTTTTTTCCTTCCTCCTGAAACCCATTTACATTCTGAATTTTTTCACGGAAACTGTTTGCTTAAAGCTCTGCAATTAAACTTGTTTTATATCAAAGTATCAAACGACTCTAATGTGTGAAAGGGGTCTCCTGTAATGGGAGCGTGCCTAAAAACATTTTTTCACTGAAAATTAGGCCCTATTTTCCCACAGCCCTATGTTCCCACAGCCCTATGTTCCCACATTTGTTTTCAAAATTAGGCCCTATGTTCCCACAGTTCCCACATTTCTAGGAGTTTTTTCCCAAAATTAGGCCCAATGTTCCCACATTTCTTTTCATAAATTTGTATCAGATTTCATTCCCCTAACGCTAAACCCTAACCTTAAAAAATGTTGTGGGAGGATAGGGCTTAAATTGAAGGGAAATATAGGAACACAAGACCCAATTTTGAAAATGTCCTAGGCTGTGGGAACATAGGGCCTAATTGTCAGTGAAAAATAAATTCTTAGAAATGTGGGAACATTGGGCTGTGGGACCATAGGGCTGTGGGACCATTGGGCTGTGGGAACAAAGGGCTGTGGGACCATAGGGCTGTGGGACCATTGGGCTGTGGGACCATTGGGCTGTGGGAACAAAGGGCTGTGGGACCATTGGGCTGTGGGACCATTGGGCTGTGGGACCATTGGGCTATGGGAACAAAGGGCTGTGGGACCATTGGGCTGTGGGAACATAGGGCTATGGGACCATAGGGCTATGGGACCCTTGGGCTGTGGGAACATAGGGCTGTGGGAACATAGGGCTATGGGACCATAGGGCTATGGGACCCTTGGGCTGTGGGAACATAGGGCTGTGGGACCCTTGGGCTGTGGGAACATAGGGCTGTGGGACCCTTGGGCTGTGGGAACATAGGGCTGTGGGACCCTTGGGCTGTGGGAACATAGGGCTGACCCCCCTGTAATAATGAACTGACAAAGAATTATCACCATTATCCTCATTTCAACCTCAAACCTCGGTTCAGTCTAGCAGCAGAAGCTGTTTTCAGCAACAGTTTAAAGACACAACATCCAGGTTCTCTTCAAACATTACTCCTTCAGAAGAGTTATTTTAAGTTTATTTAAGTGAAACATAAAGTGAAACATAAAATGAACATTTAGCAGAAACCCATTCGGTAAGAATTGTATAACTGATCAATGCCAGAAGCGGTGTTGTAATACTTGAGATTCTTGGTCTCGGAATCGACCGCATTTGTTCTCTGTCTCAGATTTTATTTCAAGACCACAACTGCCTTTTGATCATTTTATCGAGGCATTTCTCATGATACACTTATGGCAATAAAAGAGGCGAATGAAGAAGAATCTTACTTTGTTTTCTGTGGGTGTTTTTTTATGGGAATGTGGATCTTTCAGGTCAATTTGAGGAGTGCTATTTTGTCTGCTCTTGGTCTTTTCTCGGTCTTAACCCCTCAAAGTCTTGGTCTTTTCTCAGTCTTAACCCCTCAAAGTCTTGGTCTTGTCTCGGTCTCAACCCCTCAAAGTCTTGGTCTTTTCTCAGTCTCAACCCCTGAAAGTCTCGGTCTTGTCTCACTCTCGCTACACTCTGGTCTTGATGATGACTTGGTCTCCGTTTTAGTGGTCTTGACTAGCACACTGGCCAAAAGTCAACAGATACTTCTGTGTAGAACATTTGATGGACTACATTTAATAAGTTTTATTTACAAACCCCAATTCCAATGAAGTTGGGACGTTGTGTAAAACGTAAATAAAAACAGAATACAATGATTTGCAAATCCTTTTCAATCTATATTCAGTTAAATACACTACAAAGACAAGATATTTAATGTTCAAACTGATAAACTTTTTGCAACAACAACAGCTGCGGTGAGTTGCTCAAAAACTTTCTTTTTAGTAAATCTGTGTACACAAACAATGTTGTCAATGCTTGCGTTAAGGTGTAGAGCTCCTGGTGATACTTGGAGCAAAGTTTCATGTTGTGTCGAGCCTTCTTAGTATTTCGAAAATAGCTATTTTGAGACCAGCATGAGAGTGCCCCTAGCACTCCCATTCAAAAGGCCATTTGACCCAAAAACGAGAATACGGTAAATCTTAAAAGTGGCGATTCGGTCCTACTTATGCTTTCAAATTAAAGTTTGACTCACGTACATTCACAAAAATACCCTAGGATGCTTTTTGGCGAGAGTTACGCTTTAAGCTGTTGGACTATTTGCTCATTCATTTCCAGCAAAGAGACGGAGGGACTGAGGAAACAGTCAGCTGTTCCACAGACTCCTGGGCAGTTCATTTCATTTAATTTCATTTATTATACAGGAAAGTTAAAACTAACATTAAGTTACAATATAAACGGGCCTGACTCAGTTTAAAAACTGGTTTCCAGCAGGTTCCTGTTCTGCAGAAATATAAAACATTGTACACAGTTACAACACATGAGGACAGAAACATTTGAACAGGACATCAGCACGGGCTAGACAGATACAGACAACTAAAAACAACAATACAGACTTGGACAATACATTAACAAATCAATGTGTGCAAGTGTGACTGTTGAGAAGGAACAGTTTGTATACCTTTTTGATGTGTGATATGTGATGGATGGTTGTGTTCTGATGTGATTTTGGTGTATGCATGAAAAAAGGATTTCTGACCATAGTTGTTTTTGTATAGGGGGACTGGAATCAATGCCTGTGAGACTGACCTAGTGAGGCGTACTGGTACATTTTGAATCTGAAAATAAAATGCAATAGCGTGGCTGTTTATGTAGTTCTGGTAAGTCAGAGTGTTTGAGTGTGTGAGTGCAATGCAGTGGTGAGACCACTTTGAAAGATTAGTGAAGATAAGATCCAGGATTGAGCTGTGTGTTGTGCCAATTCTTGCTGGGTCCTTGATTAATTGATAAAGTCCGAGTTTCATTGCAGTGGCTTTCAAAGATTTTGATGAGCCATCATTCCAGTCAAGGTTGATATCACCCATTATCACAAGCTCCTTTGTTGTAACATATTTAATTATGTCAGAAAGCTGAGATAGATAGGTTTTTACACTGGCATTAGGAGGCTTGTAGGTGACAATAATGGTAATTGCGTGTTGGGGTGTAAAATGTACAACCAGTTTCAATGTTTCAGTTTCAAATTTTGATATTAGGTGTGCATATTTCTGACTCACATAGAAGGCCACTCCGCCGCCGGTCTTACCAGTACGGTCTTTACGATACAGTTCATAAGTTTCAATGGAAAGAAAAGAATCAGGAATACTGGGAGTTAACCATGACTCTGAGATTGCCATTACATGCGCTTTCGACTGCACAAGCAACATTTTAAATTCGTCTAGGCTTCAGGTGTTTAAGTGGCAGATTTTAAAGCCTTTGGTGCTACCAAGCTGACTTAGATTAGTTGGATTTTTTCTTGGGTGAAGTGTTCTTCTTTGTGCTTTAACTGTTTTGACTATAGGATGGAGAGAAAATGTTTCGGAGGGTAAAGTCGGAAGAGATGGGGGAGTGAGAGTAGTCGGAGCTGGAAATCTAAAGTGGGGAAAGTAGTCTTGAGTTGTAGGTAAAAGCATACACTGTGGTTGCGATACAGCAGTAAAAAGTCTTTTGCAGTTTGCATGTGCGTATTAGTCCTCAAAAATGCAATATGCCTTAAATTGTCAGAAAAATATTTGAGTCAGGCCCGGGATTAATCTCAACATTTCCAATAAATAGGAGGATAGTTATTAAAAGTCTTGATGTGGTTAAAACGTATTTAGACTTATTTTCATTAGAGTCATTAGGTTTGACGTCTGTTAACCACCGGTGAAAAATGATAGTTGGGATAGAAAAAGACGTTCAGTGCTTGTGTTTGGTGTTTTAAAATTTGACAAGCGGACCTTGATATCAATCTTCCCATCCTAATCTGGGAGAGGTGGTAAACCAGTCCCAACATGTAGTTTTTTGTTTTTTTTTAAATGTCAGAGTTTCTGTATGAGTGAACTGCTGCTGCCTCCTGTCAATAAATCAATCAAACATAATATGTGGAAAATTGGATGGATTCATTTGTATTGCTACCACGTCGATACATTCAACGTAATCACTTCAGAGTTCTCCGGCTCATAAAACCCAACACAGATTACACTGAATCAAGCCATGCAGCGAATAACAGGTATAGAAGATGCCAGCCGTAAACCTGAACTGCCACCTTACAATGGCGACTGCTGTTTCCCACTGTGACTGTGACAGCTCGGTACAGTGTGCATGCAACAGCTGCCATATGGAGCAGATGTTCCCATCTAATCAGGCACTTCTACTTTGGCCTTTTTATTGCATCAATATCTAGCAGATTATCTGGGCTTAATGGACAGGTGGCCACATGTTAAAATGCCCGTGTGACTAAAGGCCACAGTAGGTATTATTTGCGCCTGTACCTGAGCAAAGAACTGTCTTTAAATAACCAACCATAGTCTGCCACCATTATTCAGCTTAAAAGGCTGAGGCCTCTTTGATACAACACAGACATTTTGTTTGGATCAATAAAATCTATCTATCTATCTATCTATCTATTTTGAGCTTATTTTGTAGTTTCCTGACCCATTAGATAATTAATTAAGTCTTCCAAACCATACGACGATATGGGTCGTTTGTTCCTCCCCTCTAATACGACCGACAAGAGTTTTTTCCGCCCTCGTATCTAAACCAGAGAAGGTAACAGTCGTGGGTTTAAACAGTTTGGTTAGGTTTAGGCACAAAAACTACTTAGTTAAGTTTAGAAAAAGATCGTGGTTTGACGTTAAAATTAGATGATACTTCACTTCCTGTAGGTTACGCACGTGACGCAGAACGTGACGTTCATTAAGTTAAGGAAAACTCGCCGTTTACTTCATCATCTCACTAGTCTCGCATTGCCAGACCTGTCTGGCTAGTCCACACAGCATTCCGGGATGGGAGAAAAACGTGCTCTGGTTTATTGGCATTTCTTTAAGCCAATAACAATCGCCTTGGGCGGCGCAAAGAGAGCAACGGTGCCTCTGCAAAATACCCTCAGGAAGGAACTTGTTTTGGTGGAACATGTGTACGTTCAAAAGTAGTTTTAGTCGTGCAACAGAAAACTCCAATTGGACAGATAGTCTAGCTAGCTGTCTGGATTTACCCTGCAGAGATCTGAGGAGCAGTTCATAGTCCTCACAAATCCACCAGAGTTTAAATTGCCAACACAAAGAAAGCCCAAGGCAACTGATATCCGGCCTAAATGAGTGAAATCCGGCGGAATTTCCTGTCGGCAACGCAGCAATCCCGGAAGTGGAACATCGTGGATATAGAATATCATCTCACTGAATTATAATGTACTTCCTCCCTAATATTGGCATCATAAAGAAGCAAATAGTAGCTCTTGGCTGACATTAACCCTCTGAGGACGATTGACGTGTGGTCAAAACAATGTTTTTATTTCATGTGTCTATTAATATTTCAGCGATAATACAGCGCAGAAATGTGGTATGGATATTGCCGGAATCAGCAGAGTCTCTGCTTCCGTGTATGTTTTTTTTTGCGAGATCATACGTCACTCACACGGCAAACTAGGAGACAGGCAAGAAAGCTGACACTCGTCATCTGCCTCACTGTGTATCATTAGTGGATTTGCTTGTCCGTCGTCCGATTTGTGAAACTAAGACTTTGGTAAACTGATTTCATGCACCAGAATAATTCCTTTACACGAGTGTAGGTATGTTTTCAGAAAAGATTTAAAGAATTTCAAAAAGCACACTTCAACGTTTCAGCTTTAGGGCCAAATTATGAACATTGCTCTAGGACACATTTGGGCCTCACTATACAGAAAGCTCAGTTTGTTCTGAACATTTTGATATGAAACACACAGGGATCAGGTTATATGCAAATACCCTTAAAAGGTGAATTTAAGAAGATGTGAAAAAAATCTAATGGAAAATGCTCTTAGACCTCAGAGGGTTGATACTCATTTTTGACATGCAGACATGTAATGGGTCATTGAGGGCAAAGATATGCTACATTACCAGAGAGGACGTGAACTCAGGAGATGTTGCCGTAGCTCTCTGTACTATTCCCGCTCCATCTACTCCTGCTCCGGACTCACAAAGAACAAGAACAGCTCATTCCTCTCTCGCTCTCTCTGTCTGTACCGGCCTGAATCTGTGACAATTCAATCTGTTCGGCGTCTTCCCCACGCAATGAATTATGGATGAACCCGGCAACCTCTGAATGTGGCGGGGATTTACACTTTATAACTGCTCCTGCTCGTGTCACAGGCTCAGTGTGGATTTGAAAGAGGCCCGCCCGAAAAAAAAGAAATCTAGGTAATTTGCAGTGCATCAATGCAGAGCGTCCATATTCCCCTGTTGGCAGACTAATGATGTGCTGAAACCCATTAGCTGTGTTCATTCTGACATCGAGTCCCTTCTGGTGACAATAAGTAAGCAGCAGTCCACTTCAGCCAGCCGGAGCTTTGACGGCACAGCCCCGGGTCAGGCAAATAAAAAGCCATTGATTGTTGGAAGGATGTTTTCATGTTTAATCTAGTCAAATGCAATCACGAAACATTTAAAAAAGAACAGAGGCCGGGGTTATGATGCCACTAAAAGCTGTGAAAACCGAACAAATGTAAGGTTGGTTCCCATTTCCGTATCTGAGCAATGATGTTTTTCTTCTAACAGTGACAAAAAGTGAAACCTTTTCACGACTCTCTAGATGCTAGGGGTGGGGGAAAAAAATTGATACAGCATAGTATCGCAATTATTTTCTGTTGCAATACTGTATTGATTTTTTGTTATATATGGGTTGGTCAGTTTGTCTGCTTGACAATCAATCTGATTTTGCAGCATTACAATTGAAGTGAGATGAACAGACAGAGAAATGTATATTTTTAGATAAAACAGATGTTGATAAAGTTTCCTTTTGGGGACATAATTTGAAATTGGGAAAAATTTGAAGTTGGAAAAAAAGTTAATGAAATGCAATATATCGCAGAATATTGCAATATGTTTGAAATCGCAATAATATTGTATCGTGACGTAAGTATTGTGATGATATCGTATCGTAAGGCCTCTGGTGATTCCCACCCCTACTAGATGCTCCTTTCTTCCTTACTGTAGTTTGAATGTGGGGAAAGTGGCACGTGGCATCTATTAACAGCCGTCCACACCAAGAACGATAACTATAATGACACCTATAAATATATACTTTTAAAAATCGTTCTAACTGGCGGAGTCCACACCACAACTTTGACAACGACAGTGGAGAACGATATCGTTGGGATCACTTTCAGAGCCATTTGATGAACGATAGAGACACTGACAGCCAATCAGAAGCCATCTGACTTCACAACATGGCACTGTGGAGAGATTAGTTTCTCACAGGTGGTTAGTTAGTGGTGTGACATTTCCCCTCGGGGGGGCTACCATCCTCTAGCTCTGTGTATGTTTGTATTGTTAAACATAAGTACTTTAAAAGTATTTCTCGTGTTACAGAAACCAGTGTGAGAGAATCTTGTGTTTGAGACGTGGTTATCGTACTGCCGGTGTTTTTGTTCCGGTGCTCTGCACAGATCTGCCACCCGCCCGCTCTGATCCCCCCCCGGCTCTACGGAGCGCTGTGCGCCGCTGTTTCCTGGAGAAGGCAGCGGTGTCGGCGCCCCGGTGGCCGCCGCTCAGACTTTTTTTGGTTCATAAAATGGACCCGGATTCACAAATATGTAGCATATAACGGACATTCCTGTAATCGTACGTTGCAACGTCTGCTGTATGTTATGTTTTATTATCAGCTGGAGCGTGCAATGTGGATGCTGACTTCGTTATAGTTATGGTTATAGTTAGGGTTTAGTTATCGTTCTCGGTGTAGACGGCCCTTAAAGGTCCCATGGCATGAAAATTTCACTTCATGAGGTTTTTTAACATTAATATGCGTTCCCCAGCCTGCCTATGGTCCCCCAGTGGCTAGAAATGGTGATAGGTGTAAACCGAGCCCTGGGTATCCTGCTCTGCCTTTGAGAAAATGAAAGCTCAGATGGGCCGATCTGGAATCTTCTCCTTATGAGGTCATAAGGAGCAAGGTTACCTCCCCTTTCTCTGCTTTGCCCACCGCCCACAGCTGCCCAGAGAATTTGGCCCGCCCATGAGGAAATAGAGCTACAGCCGTGGCCGCAAGCTGGTCAAGGCCACACCCCCACCCTCCACCTTGCCCCACCTCTCTCCTCCTCAATAGCATTTAAAGCTACAGACACAGAAATCATCATCACATCCTAAGGAAAGCTCATTCTGGGACTGGCTCTAGTGGCTGTAATTCTGCACTAAGGTTGAATGAACTGTTGTGTAAAAGCAGCAGCTACTGTTTATTACAGTAGCTTGGGCAGAAATCACATCGTGGAAGAAAATTAGGTTACTTTACTATTACTATCTCCAAGACTGTTAAGTTGTGTTAGTATGTTTTGCAAAAGCTTTGCAGCTATTACCATACTTGTTAAAAAAAAAATGCCGGTGTCTGGCTGACACAACTGCAAACAATACGCACGCTTGCAGGGCACAATAATAACCCGGCACAGCGGCCAAGTAACCACAGCAACATCCACTCCTTGCACTGCAGCAGCAGCACTTAATGTGTGCCCAAGTGCCAAATAATGACTCCATTCTTACCAACATCAAAGAAAGTCATATACAGAGCTATCTGTTTATGGAATAATCTACCAAGTAAAAAGACACTTAAATCTCACCTTTACTTACATTTTTTTTCTCTTGAGGTTTTATATCTTATTCTCTTTAATTGTCTTTGTCTTTGTGAGCTACCTAGATGTAAACTCTAAACCCATGTCATGTTGTGTAATATAGCATAATGCAATGTTCTATAGATATTTTTTCTTGGGTTTTTCTGGATCTTTTCCTTGCTATTTTGTTTTACACTTGTTGGCGTTCTTTTCCTGTATTTGTCATGAAATGTTCTACAGTTCTACAGTATATTGTCTAATTTAATATTTTTTGGACCCCAGGAAGACTAGCGCATGGGGATCCTTATAATAAACTAATTAATAAACTAAACTGAACGCAGCAGGGACAGGGATTGTACTGGCTCACTTGTGACAATTGCACATCAGCACTGAACCAATTTCACTATTGTCCCAGTGATTCAGTCAGTCCTGTCTCAAGGAAAGTGAGGAAAGAGTTCAGCCTGATGATGATCCGATGTCAGGTTTTATCGGATCAGTCTGACAGTTGAGAAGAGTGACATCACTGAGCGGTTTGTCACGTATTAATCCCGGGGGGGGAATGTGTCACCGCAGCTTGGCTTTAAGTTCAGTAGCCTACTTCAAGTGATGGGAGACTCCACTGCCGGTGGGAAGTGATAGTTGACAGGTTGTTTAAAGGATAGGTTCACATTTTTCTGTAAGTCTAGCTTAAAACAACACCCACATGCCCATACAGTACAGCAGTCAATCCCAATTAGCAGCCCGCAAGAGCCAAATGTCTGGCCCACGCTGACAGCAGTGACGTTCACTTGTTATAATACACATTAAATATCCACGGCTCTGCTTTATTTTGAAATCAGCCAGTGACGGACTGGCCATCCGGAATTTGGGCAAATGCCAGAAGGGCCGCCCCCCCTCTATGGACCCCTATGGGCCACTACTGATAATTTAGCCCTCTGTCATTCCAAGGACTGACCACTTCGTCACAAAAAGACAATCAATGCAGTCAAACCAACGTGGCATTTGCCAAGATATGGAAGGTAGACCAGGAGAACCGTCAGTTCAAAACTGACTGGACTACGTATAGGTATAGGTATATGTAAGTATAGGTTGCTTTTTTTTTTACCGGATGTGGAGGTGGGCGTGGTCTGCCATCAGCTGCAGTGGAGAGAGGTGTGGGGATAGAGCAGGAGAGCAGTGCCAGGTGAGTTTAGGCGCTGACACTCCAACCCGATTATCGGCCGTCGGACAGTCTGGCGAGGTCGGTGACTCGAGTCTGTTCGGTGTGTTCCGTGCCGTTGTCAGCCGGAGGAGCCGTCGGCATCCATTTTGACCGATTTGACTCGTTGAATCGGTCAGTGGGCAGTCGGACTCAATGACCAATCTGATTGGTGGAGTGCCAGCCCTTGACTAGCGAATCAGTGCGCGAGAAAACCGGAGCTGACAGCGCCAGAATCTTCTTATTACTAGCCATCGTATTTACTTCCGTTCAGCGAGTAATGACGGCAACGACCCTTCTTGACTACTATCACCTCTCTTTGATGAAAACAATGACTGACGATAAACGATGACAGCGTGCGCTGTGTTTACTAGGTCATTTCAGGTTTTAATTTTTTTGGGGCGACAATACAGATTAGCGCCGCCTGCTGTTATGGAGACGTATTACGCCTTGCGCACGCGCAGAACGTACGATCAAGTCAGCGTCGCTTCGGTGTGTTTTCCGAGGCACTTTTTTGTCCCACTCGGAGAGACGGGAGCTGACTGATCGGTCCGACTGTCTTTTCTGCCGACAGTCGGCCGTCGGGTTGGTGTGTCAGAGCCTTTAATTGTCTCAGCTTTTCGTTGTTGTAATTAAACTCTCCCTTTACATGCAGTAGCGTGCTGGACCTTCAGTTGGCTGCCACACACCACAGAGACAGGACTGGACTGCGATAGATCAGTCCCTCCAGAAAAACGCGATTATGCGATCGCATAATTCAATGCATAATCAGCCAAAGTCCGCATATTCATACGGGGGCCGCATTTTTTCAAATATGCCGCACTTTCGCAGCATAAATTGCAGATTTCCGCGCAAAGTATGAGGCGCTTGCATGATTTCATAATCCCCGCATTTTCGTTGCAAAAAAGTCACATATATCTTAGCAGAAAGTTGAAAAAATGTTGCGTTTACTTCACACAAGAGTAGCCGTTTCCCCCTGTTGCCATGGGAACGTTATGAAGTGATGTAATTACGCGACGTGAAAATCATCGAAAAGCAGGCTTTTGGAGGTTGGATTTGACATGTTGTACTCTGAGTCTCTTAAGTTGGTATCCAATCAGAAAGCTATCTTAATATCTGCTGTCTATATTATTAACGATTTTTGAAAGTCTGTCTCTTTTGTATCTTTTAACCCACGGTAGCAGTGAGCCCTGCTACACCGGACCACAGCAGTGCTAACTCGACATGCCTAATATCCATACAGACTGTATCTGTATTCAAAGCAGACAACCTGAAGCGGCACTTCAACTCTATTCATGCTGCCAGTTTTAATGCAAACTACCCAGAAAAACCTGTTTCAATATACATGCTGTACAGTATGTATATTGCAACAGTTTTTGGTTGCTGTACACGGATTGTTCCTCCTGTCCATCCTAAAGCACCGTAAGTGTGTGAGATGGGGGCTAAAATATACAGTCCTTGTTCTGTGCAAAAATGCATTATACATTCCAGTTAAAGCTTATATAAGCTTCAGCAGGATGACTTTGACAAGTCAAGTAAGTACCTTCGGAAGTCACAGTCTATTCGTCCTGTTTCCTCGCACATGTTGATTCTTGGCTGAGCTGCAGTGGAGGGGAATTGAAGGTGATGGGATCACAAGTGGACAGTTGAATTGAATTGACAGTACAGTTGGAGTAGTAGGCCAGTATAGGTGGAGTACAGGTGGAAACGCACTCAGGATGCATTAAGATCCGATCACTCAGACCACATTTAGAGGTGGTCTGAGCCCGACTCATAAATTACCAACACGGTCTCACGGCAGTTCGTGAAATGGTGACGTTATATTTAATCCATTGATACGTGTTCGCAGGGACGTTTTTGTCGTTTTTTTCGTGGTGGCCAGCACGAAATGGTCTATACGGAGATTAACGGGGAAAGCAAACGCCACATCCCGGGGGAGGACGCCTCACACGCCGGGAGACGGCTGCAGGGAACGCGCGACAATAACGGGACGGTTAACGGGGAAACAACACGCCACACGCGGGACGCGATCCCCGGCCTCCGGGGTGAAAGTCCTGAATTGTTTGACCCATCAACCACCCCAACCAACCAACCTCCTTACGTGGATTTTCGGCATTTCATACTACTCGCTACCGTAGTCGTGCTGTGACCACGACATATGCTTCCCATTTAAATACATTAGTTTACATTTTCGTGCTGGCCACCACAAAAAAAAAAAATTTCACGTACTGCAATGAGACTGGGTTGAAAATACTGACTCTTGGCCAGTGTCTCTCAGCGTCAAATATGACGCAAAAGTCACCCTTTCGCGTCTGTACGGAACGCACCAGGCAGGGCAGCTTTTCTCGACGGCGGCGCTGTAAGATGACGTACTATGGACCTTTTTCACAGCAGACATTTTGACTTGTCATAGTAGGAAAAGCACAGCTGAAATCGATAACCTTAACGATGGCTCAATTCCATCTAGTGTCCCAGTAAGCTATTTCAGTGAGTCAGCATGCACAATACCAGGACCTCTCCTAAGTGGAATGCAGCCATCAGTAATGGTTTAATACCAGGGTCTCTCCTAAGTGGGATGCAGCCATCAGTAATGGTTTAATACCAGGACCTCTCCTAAGTGGAATGCAGCCATCATTAATGGTTTAATACCAGGACCTCTCCTAAGTGGAATGCAGCCATCATTAATGGTTTAATACCAGGACCTCCTAAGTGGAATGCAGCCATCATTAATGGTTTAATACCAGGACCTCTCCTAAGTTGAATGCAGCCATCATTAATGGTTTAAATACATTTTTTTAGCCCTAGGAATGCAGCCATCAGTAATGGTTTAATACCAGGACCTCTCCTAAGTGGAATGCAGCCATCAGTAATGGTTTAATACCAGGACCTCTCCTAAGTGGAATGCAGCCATCAGTAATGGTTTAATACCAGGACCTCTCCTAAGTGGAATGCAGCCATCAGTAATGGTTTAATACCAGGACCTCTCCTAAGTGGAATGCAGCCATCAGTAATGGGTTTGAATACACCTGTGCTGTTCCTACTATGACATGTCAACATGTCTGCCGTGAAAAAGGTCTATTAAGAGACAACGGTAGAGAGTAGTATAAAAGACTGAAAATCCGCATAAAGACTCATGTCCCGTTCTTGTCCCGCGTGTCCCTGAAACATAGTTTGGTTTATTAGTTCATAATATCGTGGACAGTCCCCCTTAATTCACACTGTACAGTAAAAGGAGCAGCTTTAGCCTCTATGGCTAATTTCCAGCTGTAGTCCCCGGCCAGCTTACAAAAGGCATCCAAATATACAATGGTTAACAAATTAAAATAAATTACATTACATCTATAATGTAAGCAGGGCTTAGCAAAAGGGATTAAGACATACAAAGAAGTGGCACACAAACAAGCAAGCACAGAGGATGGCAAAGGCATTAAAGCAGTCCATGCAGTAAAGACGATGCAATGGAGACAAGAGAGAGGAGAATAGTCACTGAGGCCACATTGAAAGCACATACAAGACATAACATGGAGGCAGGCAGCAGAGATGGAGTGGTAGCAACAATGACTATCATCAAACACACATCACATCTGACAGATTATAGTTATAGTTATCGGACAGCCATGTTTTAAGGTGTGTCGCAAAGGTGGAAGATGTATGTATATCTTTGATAGCAGTGGGCAGTGAATTCCAGTTTTGTATTGCTGTAACGGAAAATGATGATTGGCCAAATGTGCTTTTCCTGAATGGAGTTAGAAGGTCACCGCGTGTGGTGCTTCTGGTGATCTGACTGCTGTTGTTACGTTGGGTTATGAAAGTGTTCAAAGGAGGAGCGGTTTTATGCAGAATTTTGTAGACCAGACAGATGTTTTTGGATTTGATTACATCCATTTTGTAACCCCCCCCCCCACCATCTTTTCCTAAACCTAACTATCTCGTTCTTGTGCCGCATTTCGCATGTACGAAATGGACCGGTATTTATTTATTCAGCGATTACCCTGTGTCTTCTAAGCCCTGTGATTGGCCGCCAAACAGTCTTTGCACGTCCTTGTATTCATCTGTGTCTTAACCCAAAGTGGTTCATTATCATTTATCATGCGTAAACAGGGGAAAGTAACCTGTCCAATTCGTGCTATTCTCACATAATCCATTTTTGGTAGAGGAACATAATCTTTACATAGGTACATTGAGTACATGTCTACAATATCAATATGTGTTTCAGGGTTCTCCCCCAGCATGGTCTCTGGCTGGGTGATTTTCTAAAAAAAAAATTGCTCTTAGAAACCAGTTTTCAAATTAATTTTCTGCTCATGCATTCGTTCCACCTTCTTTTGTCAGACACATTCCTCTGTCTTGGCTCGCATTGATTTTTGCCAAGCACTTTTCAAATCCATAACTCTGCAGATTGCGTGCAGAGACAAACAGGCAGCAGGTATAACACTGACGCAACAAACACTGAAGAGGAGAAAGCCACCAGGCATAGACCAGGGCATCACAATCGCAAATGAAAAGACCTTAGTTTCTCCTCTTCTCATTCTCGACTACTTTTCTTCAGTAAACCTACTTTAAAATTGTCGTTGGTTTACTGGGTGTCCACAGAAAGTGAAAAATATTCGGAGAGAATCTGTAATTTGGAAAATGTTCTTGCAGTTTTGCGATAAAGCTAACTAACTGTCCCCGACTTCCTCACAACCAGTCCTCCAACCATACGACGATATGAGTAGTTTTTTCCTACCCTCTAAAAAGACCAGAGTGTGATTTGTGTCTGTGGCCAAAATGAAAATGATTGATGCCTGATGATTGAGGGGCATGATGCAGCCAGGCGTGTACCAGGCGACTAAAGTCGATGCCTGTAGGCCTGTAACAATTATTACATAATTGTCTAATTGTCAATTAATTGCTAACATTAGCTAAGGTGTTTAGGGTATGACTGGTAATTGTTGTTTTTGTTTAGATATGCCAAATTGTAATTATATAAGTGATTATTGGGCAGACTATATATTTTTTAGTTAAGTTATTTGTTGGCACTTGACTCAAAAAAAATAACAAGGGGGGGGGGGAGATACAGTTAGAAAAAAAGTTTTATGATAATAAAGAGGCATTATTTACTTCATAGGCTGTGTATTTGTGTTATTACATTATCTGGGTCACATGACAGTGATATAACTAAAAGATGTTTGAAAAAGTGATACACATTTTTTTTTCAATTTGACTGAAAGAGACAATGATATTGTTAATCGCAATTATTTCTGAGACAATTAATTGCACAGCAACATTTGGAGTTGTTACAGCTCTAAATGCCCGTTCTAGATGGATTCTGAATTAAACCAAGACCCGTTTTCTGAACGAGCGCGCTTCATCAATGGTTTAGTTTTGAAGGAGAAAGTTACTTTAGAAAAAAAAAAGCATATAGTGCTGGACTTGGTCGAGACCAACTAGAATATTTGGCCAGACCAACGGACGAGTCCAAGACAAGTCCGAGACAATAGAAAAGTATCTCTGAGTCCGGACTCCAGTACTACAGCACTGCTTTGAAGACAGCTGAAGGTTTAAGAGACGCAACATGAAGCGACACGTTTAAAGCAGCTGAGTTACATTAACTGATCAATGCTTTTCTGAATGAAAAACATATTTTGCAAATCTGTTCACAGACCATGATGTGCTTTAAAGTCCCTGAGATTTTTGAAGAGGCTGACAAATCTTACATCAAGGAATGCGTCCATATACAGTATATACGTACAGGTAGGTGACTAATTGAATTAAAGTTTTAGAATTTGGGACCACTGAATAAAAAAAAAAAAAAGAATTCTAAATGAAAATGCAAAATCAAGAAATTTCATATTTGAATTTCAAAGAGGTGAACTCAGAGCAAATAAATTCAGATATAAAAGTAAAATAGGTCAATATTAAGAACTCAGTGGCTGTTAAAATTCAAATAGGCCTACTAATCATAAAGTCAAAGTCAATTTATATTCATAAAACAATTTCTTCAAGTCATTCAAAATCATTTAAATCAGGTGGTTTCCTTTCTTCTTAATTACATGTATTTGCCATTTCCCTAGGCGGATTTAGGCCTACTGTGTATACACATAGACCAGGGGTCTTCAAAGTTTTTTAAGCCAAGGACCCCTTAACTGAAACAGAAACGGATCAGGGACCCCTACTACATATATTGTATAAAATGAAGTTGTATATTTAGGGCAGCCTAAAGCCTTTGTAGATACTTTTTTTGCATAGAATACTAAGCTTTTCATTCTTTTTATTCAAGCTATTCAAATAGCCTAATAATTGTCGGCATGATTTTATGAATTATTTTATAAATCATGATGTGGAACAGTCAATACTTTGGGATGAACTGTATCTGTTGATGGTTACCTTAGTGACTACATTACCTATAGGCCAGTAAGCCTATCATCAGTGGGGATTTATATTAGCTAATAATATGTTGGAATCATGTTAAGACTTTTATTTTTTTATTTTAAACGTTAAAAAATTAACAATTAATTTTTTTATTAACAATAATTTGGAGGCCACCCCTGCAATGACTCTGCGGACCCCCTGTTGAAGATCCCTGCCATAGACTTAAAAAATTAGGGTATACAGGTGGTTCGTCTAATTTCCGAGGTGCCTTGAAGGCGGCACAAGTCGTCAGCCGGTCACAGAACTTTTCATGATGGTTCAGTTCAACTTTCCACTCGTTAGGCACATTTGTCCATTTTTACGGTTTAATCCACTGGCTGTGATTACGCATGGGAAACTCAATAAATAAGAGACGTTACATTCCTTTAAAAAATAAAAGTCTTCTGTTCAAGAAACCAACCCACCTCCTCCCCTGCTCCGGCTGTGTGCAGTGGTTCGCTCCCCCTAGCGGCGCAGCTCGCAGCCGTGTGGAGCGTCACAGGCGCCGGTGTCCGTCCCCCCCAGTCAGAGTGAAAGTTGTCTCCGCTCGGAAAAGCCTGGAAGTCGGGGGTTTCGCTAGTTTCCACCGCCGCTGCTTCACACGCTTTCTCCCGGAGAGATGAGGCGGAAGGAGAAGAGGCTGCTGCAGTTCGCCGGGCTGCTCATAGCGGCTCTTCTTTTCCTCCCCAACGTCGGGCTGTGGTCTTTGTACCGGGACCGAGTGTTCGACAACTCGCCCGACACAGTGGACGGCATCCCGCAGATACAGGTAGGAGCTCGGGCCGCGGGTGGCCTCATCAGTGTGTCGTGTTTATCGGTTGTCTCGCCGTGTAGGCTACCAACGGCGGCGATATCTCCGCCAGAAATCCTAAAATGTGAGTTTGTTCGCCGCAGTGGTTCCCCGGGCTTCTGTGCTCGCCTCAACGCCAACGGTTAACAACCGTTGCATTCCCATACTGTGTGTGTGTGTGTGTGTGTGTGTGTGTGTGTGTGTGTGTGTGTGTGTGTGTGTGTGATTTGATTTTCAAAATGGACCTTCATTTTTTAACACCGTGGAAGCACGGCAGGTCATTAGTTATAACGTTACAGCGGCTAGGGTGAACAGGGAGCCGAGCCACGTAGGCTACCTAACCCGAAGCTGGGCGTCGCAGTAAAGTTACAATAACAGAGACTTCAGGAAGTTGTCAAAAATGTGAGGCCGGCGGTGCTGCGTTCACAGGTTGACAGGCATCAGCACAGTTAGCCTAAAGGGTCAGTTTTCATGGTTATGTATTCAACCTTTTAGTATAGTATACACATTATTAAAAACAACAACAATAGGGCTTGATACAAGGTAAAACTTTGTGCATGGGGAGCTTAAAAGCCAAGAAACGGCTTATAGATCTTTTCAATGGGATGTCATTGCTATGCAACAGCCTGATGTCATTCACATACACTGCAACAGGATATCAACTTGGGGCCATTTAGAACATTTATGTTTACAACTGTGAAGTGGTCTACGAAGATACCACCCCTCTAAGCAACACTAGTTAAATAGGGCATTTTCCCAGTGTGGCATCACTAAAGTCTGTCTTATCTTATCTAACATTAAGCAGTGAGGATTAGCCAAAAAAAAAGAAAAAAAATTTAGGGCACGTAAGTGTAAAGTCTTATGTCATTAGTTGAATGTAGGCCTAGATGTTGACTAGTGACTGTAGTGATGCCGGTAGATTGTTCCAGAGAGATCTTCCTCTGTATTTCAATGTATTGTGGTCCTTAGAGTGTCTTGTATTGTAGGAGTAAATCTCTGTAGACAAATTGGCATTGGCTTTTTGGTTTTGTAGACTTATGGCAGGCCTATGTGTCACTGACAAGCATCATTTCCACGCTTCCCATTCGTTGTCCGTTAACAGCCGGGTAATGCATTCTGGTAGCGTCGCGGCAACTTTTGAGTGGCAGGGTGTCGAGTTGCCGCCTCCTAAGGCCTCCTGCATACTGGCTGCGTGGCGTGAGCGTGGCGTTTCTGTTGCGTGGCGGCTGCGTGGCGCTTTCTATGTCTTTGCACAACAGAAACGTGTCTGACGCGGCGCTGCTGCTGCTCCATGTTAAACATAAATACATACTGATCTGATTACAGCAAAGACAACGTCGGCAGTATTGACGGCAAAATAGGCTCCAGGATATTTGGTTCTGTATTGACCGGTGCAACATCAGAAAATCAATAATCATTTAGTATTATTTTTTAAATTACATTTATGTCTTCATTTATGTCAAAACCTAGAGACTGTCAAAATGACACATCTTTTCCTATTCTGTTTTGCCTGGAAACGCTTCCAACGCGTTTGCGTGTCGCGTGAAAAATAGGCGTCGGTTCTATTTCTAGCAGGCATGCGTTTTCTGAGACGTGGCAGGCGTGCACGCTCTAACCTGTTAACATGGGAGCCGAAATATAAATGGACACGCCACGCAGCTGACACGCTCGCGCCACGCAGGCAGTGTGCGGAAGGCCTATGCTGCATAAAGTTGAATGCAGGCGACTTTATGCAAATGTAGGGGCGTCCAGCTCGACTTCGCCTCTCGAAAACTCACAAAAATCTTTTAAAGTGACCGTTCAGCAGCTGCAGCTTGTTTTTAAAATGTTTTCAGAAACACATTTCAGCACTGCCTAACAAACTATCTCGCTGACCCTGTATAGATCCGGTTTCGTTGTCATAACTGTGGTCGTTTCCATGAGTCTTATCTTATCTGTTGATGGATTTGTCTGTGTATATTGCCATGTGCATGAAACAGACTGAAAACAAATCTCCCTCATGGGACAATAAATATCTATCTAACCATTTTCGTGAAATAAGAGTTTCCAAACTGTCGTCCAATCAGGCGCAGCCATCACGGTTGTAGCTTGAGGGTGGAGCCTGTGTTCTAAGCTTGTCAGTGGTCATTGAAGACCGTGTTTTCCCTAAGTTTGTGGAAGACCAAGGTGCACTTATTTGGCAGGGGATTTAGGGGTCTTTGCTCAAGAAAAGAATATGTTTTAATAAAAAAAAATGCAATTTCACATCATTTTGGACCATTATTACCATATCTGGGTCTAAAACGGTGGAAAAGCTAAAGCAGGTAATAATAAAAACTGCTACTGGGGACCAAATCTTTAGATTTGGGAAAAGTATTTTGTATTTGGCTTCGGAGGTGTCCAAAACTGGTTGGGTGCTGCACCTAAGCCTTATAATGGTGGGGAAACTGATAACCATAAACCGTCCAACGTTGAATATGTGATATAATCGCAATTCGATATTTTCCTGATGTGGTGCAGCCCTAGTTTTGATGCGTTAGCATGAGCTTGTCTTATAAATGTCTGTTACATGTATCTCTTCAAGCAGAAGACGACTGGAATGATTACAATGGCTCCGTCAACAATTATTTTCACTATCAATTCATCATTTAGTGCGTAAATGTTGACAAATCCCCATCAGAAGTCCACAGTGCCTCGTTGTTATCCGCAGCTAAAGCTAATTTGCAGGCTGAATTGTGGGAACGATAAAGCCGGCTTATTCGGCACGCAGATCTTCTCCAAGGATTTACTTTTCTCAGCTCAAATTTGGATTTGTTATCTTAAATGACAAGCGATGTTATGAATGGGATTAAAGGACATCTACAAGGCCAGGAAAAGCCTGTTACATATTAGCAAACGCTGATAACAGCTGTCAACCTCCACAACAGTTTGATAAGAGACTAAACAGGCGGATCTGAGAAACGAGGCCAACTTTGTCCAATGACACAGGGAGCCTTTAACTAACAAAGACAGGGAAACAAACATTTTAAACTAGCTACACACGGTGTGTCTCAATGGCATTTAGCAAAGCAAGGACTGCAATTGGCAAAAACTACTTTTAAACTCCAAAGACTAGTTGATTAGTTGTCAACCATCAAATTATTCGCCAACTATTTTGATAACCGATTGGTCGGTTTAAGTCATTTTTGTAATGAAAAATAAGTCAAACTTCTCCGATGTCGGCTTGTTAAATGTGAATATTGTTCTAGTTTTGTCTTCCCTCCTCTGTGACAGTAAACTGAATATCTTTGAGTTGTGGACAAAACGAGACATTTGAGGACGTCATCTTGGGCTTTTTTGGGAAACAGTGATCCACATTTTAGAGACCAAACTACTCATCCATTCATTCAGAAAATAATCCACGGATTAATCAATAAAGATTATTATTCGGTTTGATCTACAGTACAGGCCAAAAGTTTGGACACACCTTCTCATTCAATGCGTTTCCTTTTATTTTCATGACTATTTACATTGTAGATTTTCACTGAAGGCATCAAAACTATGAATGAACACATGTGGAATTATGTACTTAACAAAAAAGTGTGAAATAACTGAAAACATGTCTTATATTTTAGATTCCTCAAAGTAGCCACCCTTTGCTTTTTTATTAATAAGGGAAAAACTTCCACTAATGAACCCTGACAAAGCACACCTGTGAAGGTAAAACCATTTCAGGTGACTACCTCATGAAGCTCATTGAGAGAACACCAAGGGTTTGCAGAGTTATCAAAAAAAGCAAAGGGTGGCTACTTTGAAGAATCTAAAATATAAGACATGTTTTCAGTTATTTCACACTTTTTTGTTAAGTACATAATTCCATATGTGTTCATTCATAGTTTTGATGCCTTCAGTGAGAATCTACAATGTAAATAGTCATGAAAATAAAGAAACACATTGAATGAGAAGGTGTGTCCAAACTTTTGGCCTGTACTGTATGTGTATGTCAGTCCTTCCAGAGTTTTTTTGTGATTGTTGCGGGGCAAAAATCCTTGATTATGCGGCACATTTTCTTAAAAATGCGATGGAATATGCAGGATATTTATGCAATTTTATGTGATAAAATTGCGGGAACTTGCAAAAATTGCAGTTTGATGAAAAAGAGAAAAAAAAGTGATTCCCCCAACAACCAGCTTTTCGATGATATTCACGTCACGTAATTACGTCACTTCATAATGTTCCCATGGCAACAGGGGAAAATGGCTGCTCTTGTGTGAAGTAAACGCAACATTTTTCAACTTTCTGCTGAGATATATTATGGGACTTTTTTGCAACAAAAATGCGGGGATTATGAAATCATGCAAGCACCGCATATTTTGCGCGGAAATCGGCAATTTATGCGGCGAAAGTGCGGCGCATTTGAAAAAATGCGGACTTTGGCTGATTATGCGTTGAATTATGCAATCACATAATCACGTTTTTCTGGAGGGACTGGTATGTATACATAAATAAATAAGTGAAGAAGTTAATTGTTTTTATAAAAGTCCCGACCAGAAAAGTTTTTGAACTTCTTCCTACTCTTTTTTTTTTTTATTATTATTATTTTTTTTAAACGTGGGAGTCCTTATTTACAATACTTTTGAAAGATATGTTTGCTGAAGGTATTATACACCCGCTTCGAATGTTATTATTGGATTGAATGGGCGTTATCAGTGGTTATCAGCCTCATAGAAATGGGTCAGTAGGGGCCTGCTGCGCCTACTGGTAGGCTCAGAAGGCTGTTATCATCCATTCGCATGGTTAATCACGGTAAAATACGAGCGAAGACTCCAGATCCAATCCCAGAACAATCCAGGTCGCCGCTAACCGGAAGTCTGCTGGATAACGGCATATGTATACACAGGTAAGACCATTAAAATGAGAGCCTTTAAACTGTGATTATTTAGTCAATAACGACCAACAAGCGCGAAAACAATACAGAATTTTTTTTAAGATGGCGTGACATTAGTGTTAACATGAGAACGTTATGGTATACGTGCAGTTAAGTGTCCCAAATTCCCCATACAACGTTCTTAATTAACTATGAACCTGCTAAACCACCTGTGCTTCCATAATCTTAACCATTACCATAACCTGTCTCAAATAAGACCCTCGTCATTTGGGACACTCCGTTTTTTTTTCTAAACTGCACGTAAGTCGAACGTTATTCTATTATTAGCCTACTTGCTTTAAGTTAGCATAAATGTTACTAATTAGCATGTTTTGTTTTAGTAAATGACCCCATTAGCTTGAAATTAAGTAATTTTCCACAATTTACACAGTGTAAATAGTAAGGCCTATTGCATATATCGTGTAGCGTGACATTAGTGTTGACATGAGATATTTTTTGCAATTGCGTTAGCTAACGTTATTGTATTATTAGCCTACATGCGTTACGTTAGCATAAAACGTTACTAATTAGCATGTTTTGTTTTAGTAAATGTCCCCATTAGCTTGACAGTAAGTCGTTTTCCACACTGTTCACAGTGTAAATAGTAGTTTTCCACACTGTTCCCAGTGTTAATAGTAAGGCCTATTGCATGTAGCTGCTCATTAACGCTTCACAGAAGCTATATCATAAGCCTATTGAGTGAAATAAAAATAAATAATAATAATACCCAAAAGCACACTCTGTGTGCTTATCTATCTATCTATCTATCTATCTATCTATCTATCTATCTATCTATCTATCTATCTATCCATCTATCTATCTATCTATCACATATATATAACAATAATAAATAATTGCCAAATATTTTGATTTCAGATATGGGAAAAGCTAGTAAGAGTGCACGCTTCAGGAGCGTTAAGATTAAGGTGGTGAGGAGGTGTATTGCTGGCCGTGCAAAGGTTTCTTACCTTAGTCAAGGTCTTCCCCAACCCAGCGCCAAACAGACCCACCCTTCAGACCCTTCCACATCTGTTACACCTCAGGTTGAATCTGATGTGGCACCTAGTTCATGTTCTGAGACTGCATACAGTAAGGCAAAGAAGAGAGGGATTCATGCCTGGGATGCAGTCAAGGATGACATGCTTAAGGTGTCATTTGAATGTTCAGCACCAATCACTACGCAGTGTGTTGTCTGCCTAGAAGATGCTGATTATAGGTGCATTGAGTGCAGCACAACTGCAGTCTTTTGTGAGGCTTGTCTGAAGAGGACTCACAGAAATTCACTGCACCTACCTGATAAGTGGAATGTAAGAATAATAGCATGCAGTCATACATACAGACATAACTAAAGTAATTTTAAATTGTTATGGTAATATTTTAGCACTATGTTGTATCAATTATTTGTGTCTTCAGTCTGTTTTAAAAACTTTCTTAGAGCTATAAATCTTTCTTACAGAATGCCTACTATGAGCCGTTTTCCCTGGGGTTATTCCTATACTTACCTGAAGGCCATAGCACCCATGCTGTGTACATGAAGGACATGAAGGTCATTATCAGCACAGGTTTGTCATTTTACATTGAAAAAATGTGTATGTAATGTATTTAATTTTAAAGTTGAGGAATCCAGTCCTGTTAAATGTCGAGTAATGTATGTGTCTCTATAGTAGTACTTTGTTATGTTTTTATTTTATTTCCCTCTTTTTATTTGGCAGGACAGCTCTGCACCGTCACTGTCAATATGTGTGCGTGTGAACCAGAAGCCTGCACTCTGCTAAGGTATGGGCTCTGGCCAGCAACACGGACAAGCCCCAGACAGCCTTTTCCATCCCTCTGCTAGAGCTTTTTGTTTGTCTGTCACTCGAGTGTCAGGTTTCTGTTGAGGGTTTTTGCAACACCTTACGCTGGAAAAACAACCTTACACTTGCAGAGGTAAGTCAGTTTGCAGAGGTCAGTTAGAAGTCATGTCTATGAAGTGAAGATTTTAGTTACTTTCATGGAAGACTGACCAGTCCGCATAGATGTGACAATTGGACCTTTTACTTTGATTGTACTGCGTCATTATTATTTATGGAACTGTCTAGGATTATATAGTTACATGCAAAGTTATTATTGATATTTTTCTATAAAAATAATGTCTTACCATCACCTTGGACTTTATTTAGGAAGTGTAATTGTATGAAAAGTAAAGGTTTTCACTGATGTGAAAATGCTGCTTATACTGTAGGTTAACGCACTCTACAGAGCCCTGGTGGGAGAATCCATATCCCAGTTTAGGCATTACCACTTTCGACAAAGAAGTTTGGTAGATGTTTGCCCACACTTAGATGATGGGACCACATGCCCAGCATGTCCAAAGGTTGGTTGTAGTTCTAGCATGGTTATTGTTTGATTAACTATATTTGCCATTTTTATGACCTTTTGGCATTAAATTTATATCGCAAAATCAGTTAATTGTTGTATAAGGTATTATCATAAAATAGTGACAATATTAGTATGAGCGTATCAACCAGGTGTTCTCTGGTACAACCTGCATTTATGAAGGCTGTATGAGATTAACCAGGATTACTGTAAATGTTTGTTTCCCAGGCAGATGGAGATATGATAGTGACATTGGATGCCAACTTTGGCCTTGTGCGGAAGCAAAGCTCAGGGACAAGTGTGGTTGAGCCATTTCATGGAACCCGCATGTTTGTTGATGAAAAGGATGTAGAGGAATACCTTCTTTCACATCCTGACGGCTCAAAGCCTAACGAGGTTAGTCACAGTTGCAGAATACTGTATTAGGACTGAAAAATCTGAGTCCATGAAATGTTAAATGTAACTCCTGGAAGAAGACCATTATTGTGCTCATAAATCGAATAGTTCCTTAAATCTTTAGGACTGCAGTAACTTCAAGGCTGGCAACGTTCTGAGGTCCCAACAACAAGCAAAGAAACTTGATGTTACAGGAGTGTTTGGAGCTTCCTGTCGTCATGAAATGCCGCTAATGTTTGTCAACATGAGCCAAGGAGAAAGGCAAGTAGTGACATTTATGACTATTGACTAGGGCTGGGCGATATGGCTGAAAACTGTATCACGATATAAGTGTTTAATATCGGTCGATATTGATAATTATTGATATTTTTTTATGACCTATTTAAAATAAGGACCAGGAGAAAAATATAATGACTTTAAACCTTTTTATTTTAAACTTAACCTTCCTCTGATTATAATCCCCTCAGTTATAAAAGCAGAAATGTCAACACAACCATGGAAAACAATCAAATAATTAAAATGTAACATAGGTCTAAAATCATAATGACACTTAACAATTATCTCTTAACATTAAGGTGCAAAATTAAGTAATAAGTAAGAAATGCTTCATAAAGTGCAAAATGTTAAATATAAGAAACCTGAGAAGAACTATTTTCTGCAGGTTTAGTGCTAGGTTGGTAACCTGGCTTCTGGACAGTGCTCAGCATGTCTGCCTTCGTTATTTCTTTGTAGCGTTTAGTAAGGTGCTGATGCAGAGTACCTCTCCATGGTGTCTGCTGCTTGTAGCGTTTAGTAAGGCGCTGATGCAGAGTACCTCTCCATGGTGTCTGCTGCTTGTAGCGTTTAGTAAGGCGCTGATGCAGAGTACCTCTCCATGGTGGTCTGCTGCTTGTGCGGTGTAGCAGCTGCAGATGTTGTTGGACGTTGCTGGCAAATATGGCTCTGCTCCAAAGTGTGAGCGCGGCTAACATGGTAAAACAAGTTTGTGGTATTACCAGTGTTGGTGGGGACGACAGTCTGATGACATTGGTCTGACTACGGTCAGAATTATAAAATCCCCAAAAACTGCCATACTGACTTTGTTTTATCAACAATTTCAATGCGTAGGATAACATGAACCTAACATAAGCCATTCGGTCTACAGTTGCAGCCTTCGAAGGCTGCAGACCTTGAATTGGAAACAGCTTATACATTTTTTTTCAATCACCAAATATTAATCTCATGGAATGTATATGGGAGATTTCAAAATATTGCAAAATTTAAACCTTGCCACCATTCTAATTTTCATTTTATTTATGCTTGTATCATTTTGAGTGTTCTTATTAAGTCTTCACTTTTCCTCAGTATTAAGTGTTTCATTATTCACATTTTTGTGTTGAAATAGATTAGCCTATCCTCTGTATGTCATTGATGAGCTTCTTCGAAGACGTGAGGACAAGAACATACACCTCAGAGTAGTCTATGACATTGCCTGTGTTGTTGCCTCACATTTGCGTGTAAGTACTTTTTTTTTTGTGTGTAAAACTGAATTATTGATTTGATAAAAGACCTTGACAAATTAACTCAAAATTATGCCATACTGTGTTCAACTAGAAATCAGGGGAGGGCATACCACAAAACCTCTCCTTGGCCGCATTCAGCTTTTCACATTTATGGACACAAATTGCCCTGCCAGGTAAATTCATAATTTGCTCTCTTTTTGGCATCCATTTTTTATGTCTATCCACTGTACACCTGAGATAAGTACAAATGCCTTAAAGTAATCTTTATTCTAACATTTCCCCACCTAGTGTTTGACTTGTTTCAGAGATGCACTGTTTAGTGATATATTGGAAACCGCTTACAGTGTTCATATCTCTCCGGGTCAAGTTAATAACTGTAAATTGATTGTTATAAGCAAATTTGTTTATTTTTTATGCTGATTAAAATCTAATTTCTATAATTATTACATTAATATAAAGTAATGAAATGGACAGCTTTGCTACTGATTTAAAATAACATAAACTGTATCAGGGCCCTCTCCTGCTCCAAGCCCTTCAAGTCTGAAAGGTCAGGGTGAAAGCATTACACTCCACTCATAAAACCTACAGTAGGTCTACCTGCTCCTGTGAGAGACCAGGGCCAATAATTATTCACCATAAAAGTCTGAAACCGCAAGCAGAGCAAGAAATGGAAGGCAAAATAACTCACTGAGCCACAGTGGTGTGAGTAGAGGAAAATATCACATGACGAGCTTATGTACACACACACACACACACACACACACACACACACACAAATGAATTATTCTGTCCCAAGCTTTTTGATCCATATAGGCAGTTGGTCGTTGTAACCATGATCACTATAAGCAGTTTCCACTGTAGTAGAATAATGCTTAATGTCAGTGCATGTGATATTCTAAGACTTTGCTTTAATCACAGATCAAGTACAGCACCAGGCGGCTTGAAGGGTTTGGGCTCACAGATGGGGAAGGAATGGAAAGGCTGTGGTCTTTCCTCCGAAGATTTGCCAGAGTCACAAAGGAGATGACTCCATCTCACCGCCTGGGCCCGCTGACTGATGCCCTTTACATTATGGACGGAGGAAATCAACTGACCTGGGTTTGTCCACTGCTGTATAACCTGTCTAAATTTGTTGTTCAGTGTTACCACTGTGCCAAGTTGTTTAATGTCTAAACAATTGATATATTTTGGAGTTAAGCTGATCACACACAAATTGGTAAGCATAAGTACATTAAACTTTCTTTACAGAGGTCCAGCTCCTGCAAAGATTAGACAGAGCAGAGAAAATATCAATTCTCGCTCAAGAAGACATCTCATCTGTCATCAGAGAGGCACCAGGTAAACCCTGCACATAAGAAGCAGTCAACAATAGTTGTGAATGGAAGAATTTTAGATTCCATTTACAAGCGCATTTTGTGAGTATGTAGCAATGACGGTTTTCTTTTTTTCTTTTTTATTGTCTTGTTTCCTGTTATTTTGTTGTTGCCTAGTGTTGGTTTCTGAGCGAGACATGGAGAGATGGAAGAAAAGGGAGATCGAACTAGCCCAACAGAAACAGAAACCAATACGTATGCAACTGAAGTGACTGTGTGAATGTCTTTAATATTGTAATAAGGTCATGAATATTATTAACAAAGACTATTGCAAATATGTTATACTTACAGTGCCTTGCGAAAGTATTCGGCCCCCTTGAACGTTTCGACCTTTTGCCACATTTCAGGCCTCAAACATAAAGATATAAATCTGTAATTTTTTGTGAAGAATCAACAACAAGTGGGTCCCAATTATGAAGTGGAACGAAATTCATTGGCTATTTCAAACTTTTTTAACAAATAAAAAACTGAAAAAGTGGGCGTGCAAAATTATTCAGCCCCTTTACTTTCAGTGCAGCAAACTCTCTCCAGAAGTTCAGTGAGGATCTCTGAATGATCCAATGTTGACCTAAATGACTAATGATGATAAATAGAATCCAGCTGTGTGTAATCAAGTCTCCGTATAAATGCACCTGCTCTGTGATAGTCTCAGAGGTCCGTGTAAAGCGCAGAGAGCATCATGAAGAACAAGGAACACACCAGGCAGGTCCGAGATACTGTTGTGGAGAAGTTTAAAGCCGGATTTGGAGACAAAAAGATTTCCCAAGCTTTAAACATCCCAAGGAGCACTGTGCAAGCGATAATATTGAAATGGAAGGAGTATCAGACCACTACAAATCTACGAAGACCCGGCCGTCCCTCTAAACTTTCAGCTCATACAATGAGAAGACTGATCAGAGATGCAGCCAAGAGGCCCATGATCACTCTGGATGAACTGCAGAGATCTACAGCTGAGGTGGGAGACTCTGTCCATAGGACAACAATCAGTCGTATACTGCACAAATCTGGCCTTTATGGAAGAGTGGCAAGAAGAAAGCCATTTCTTAAAGATATCCATAAAAAGTGTCGTTTAAAGTTTGCCAAAAGCCACCTGGGAGACACACCAAACATGTGGAAGAAGGTGCTGTGGTCAGATGAAACCAAAATCGAACGTTTTGGCAACAATGCAAAACGTTATGTTTGGCGTAAAAGCAACACAGCTCATCACCCTGAACACACCATCCCCACTGTCAAACATGGTGGTGGCAGCATCATGGTTTGGGCCTGCTTTTCTTCAGCAGGGACAGGGAAGATGGTTAAAATTGATGGGAAGATGGATGGAGCCAAATACAGGACCATTCTGGAAGAAAACCTGATGGAGTCTGCAAAAGACCTGAGACTGGGACGGAGATTTGTCTTCCAACAAGACAATGATCCAAAACATAAAGCAAAATCTACAATGGAATGGTTCACAAATAAACATATCCAGGTGTTAGAATGGCCAAGTCAAAGTCCAGACCTGAATCCAATCGACAATCTGTGGAAAGAACTGAAAACTGCTGTTCACAAACGCTCTCCATCCAACCTCACTGAGCTCGAGCTGTTTTGCAAGGAGGAATGGGCAAAAATGTCAGTCTCTCGATGTGCAAAACTGATAGAGACATACCCCAAGCCACTTACAGCTGTAATCGCAGCAAAAGGTGGCGCTACAAAGTATTAACTTAAGGGGGCTGAATAATTTTGGCACCCCAATATTTCAGTTTTTATTTGTTTAAAAGGTTTGAAATATCCAATAAATTTCGTTCCACTTCATGATTGTGTCCCACTTGTTGTTGATTCTTCACAATAAATTACAGTTTTATATCTTTATGTTTGAGGCCTGAAATGTGGCAAGGTCGAAAAGTTCAAGGGGGAAATGACTTTCGCCCAAGGCACTGTACCTTTCCATGTACAGTAATGAAATACAATCCTGTAAACTGTGAGGGTAAAGAAGTAACAGTAGCAGTAGTAATGTCTTTATCTGTTCTCCAGACACTGTCTGTAGATGGAAAAGGGACTACATCACCAATCTGATTCAGTTTTACAAGTTCAAGTAAGACTTCAATGTGTTGATGTAAGACTATATAGTAATTACACCCATCTTTAAGTAACCTACTGATGTGCTTCAACATGGAAGCCTAGGTGTGATTACATAGCTATGGGTGAGACAATAACAGCATATTTTTTAGGAAACTCTTCCAACTTTTTTATTAATTACCTATAGGCCCACCTATAAGCAGCTCAACTCATAATATGTTGGATTCATTTTAAGACCCAACAATTTTGGGTCATTGACTCTGAAGACCCCCTGTTGAAGATTCCTGTTATAAATGAAGAGTTGCTATAATGCTGCAGTACCACCAAGGCCTTCCTTATAACTTCTACAGTGTTTGGTCAGGTGTACCACAGTAATGATTTCTGGTAGGTAACTACTGAATTCTTGTGCTGTACTTCTTGTAATGTATAGATCTGGAACTCGTGAGTTGTACATGGAGGATGGAACAGAGTAAGTAGGCTGTATCTGTCTGTTGCTGTTCTCTGATCAAGTGTCTAAATAACATTTAATAATATTTACTTGATGACCATTGTAGAATTGAGAACTCTCTGCTGAACATTGAAACAAAACACCGCATTGGGAGAAGATGGAAAGAATCTGATTTAGACTTCCAGTCTACCCTTAAAGATGTTGACAGTGACCTCAGAGGCCAACTTATATGCAAGGCAAGAACTGAATCAAGGGAGAGAGCAGTCCTCCTCCATCTGAAAAGAAAATATCCAGGTAAAGTGCTGTGGATAAGTTAGGGCTGGGCAATATGGAGAAAATCAAATATCATGATATTTTTGACCAAATACCTAGATATCGATACCACAACGATAGTGTAGTGTTAACTATTGGTGCTTTCACAGAATATTTACACAATGAGATTTTAGATAAATGATAAAATATAATATATGATAAATAATCAGCAGTAATGTGGATATAACGAATAAGTGGGTAAAGGCAAATAATAGAACAGTTACAACAGTCTGGTAAGTTCAGAAAATGACATCACTTTACTGTAATGTAGCCTTTAAAATCAGGAAAAGACACTTATGCCATTTTATGATATTACGATATCCAAAATCTAAGACAATATAATATTGATATATTGCCCAGCTCTAGGATAAGTAGATACAATAAGTAGATTTTTAAGATTTGAATTTTAACTTTTCAAAGGACCATAATACAAACTAATGAATTCATTTCTTTGCATGTGTGTTTTCTAACTTTGTTTCAGATGGGCAGGGCATTGCCATTAGACTGTCCAAGCAGGTAGCCAACTCCAACAAGAGACTGAGACAAGCAATCAAGGAATACAACAGTATTCAGTGGCCACCGCAGATGAGCATCTTCCCTGCAACAATTGATTTTCAGGAAGCATGCGATCCCTCTTGGCCTGTCTACTTCTGCTCTGATGAAACTGTAAGTCTAGTTACCTAAACCTAGTAACCACACTGCAATCACTCTAGTAACCATCTGACAACCGCTTAGTAACCACAACTACCTGGCAATCATTGTCATCAACCACCTGCTAACATGAGATAGCACTTTGTTTCCTTATGTCTTCTACTAGATTGAAGAAGATGATGTTTCAAGGAGTCTGAAAAGGCGTGGAATTGATGCCTTACATATGAGGACACGGGCAGCTGAGGAAAAGCACATGCTTTACAAGGAAATGAGAACTGTAACTGAACACCTCAATCAGCAGCATGCCTTTCTGTGCTCTGCCATCAATGACACAGAGCAGCCTGGTGCAAAAGCTGCTCTAATCCAACGTCTCAAACAGCTGGAAAGAAAGCTACATCATGCCACTGTGATGTTTCACCAACATGTACCAGACATTGTTCCTGCAACATGTAGTTATGTCGTCCCAGAAACCCCCTACCTGTCTCAGGACCTCCCCATGTCAAGCATACAGACACTGGTATATGATGATGATGATGATGATGATGATGATGATGATGATAATGACAGCAACTAGCACTGTAAGCACTCATGACTAGGGCTGGTTTGCTGCTTCCTGGTTTTTAATGAATAGTTTGAGCAAGCTTGTATGCTTTGCTATTTATCATTCAAAATGTCTCCTTAATTCAGCGCTAACCAAAATTCAACAAACTGACAGTTTAGGTTCTGTGTGTTTTCATTGTAACTGATCTGGATCTAATTGATGCTGTGTTGCTGATTAGTTGATTAGTCTAACTGCAAAAAGTCCATGTTTGTTTTTCTTGAGCTCTGAACTGTCCTGCCAATGTGAACCAAAAAAAAAAATTTAAACAAGCTGTTTTTTGGACAATAAATAAACACTTTTTTGTAGAAGCTGCTGTCTAAGTAACTTTTTAAAGCGTTGTTGTACTCAATGTATAGCCAGCTTTGGTGTTTTGAATGACCTTACACTTAACACTTAATACCATAATATATCTGTACAGTATGTTTTTCTAAGAAGGACACTTAAATAAAGTTTTTTTCAGTCTTTGGTAGCAGAAGGTTTTCGGAAGTACATTGACAAAACAACACTACCCACAATGCTACGCGTAACAGCAACGTCTCTGATTGTCCAATCTCGCTGTTACCATAGAAACGTTTACCCCGCAAAAATACGAACGGCTACCTTTGCCTTTTCCATAGATATATATGCCTTTTCTTGCCGTTTTCAAAATGTTTTTTTTGTGCCGAATCAAATGGTTTATGCTCACTATTCATCTCGTAGCTGGTTGTCATGGTTACAGGCTTAAAACTCTTTATATCAGCTATTTTCGAATGGGGGGAAAAACACTTCCGGAAGCAGAGCCATTCAAAAAGTGGGTAGTCAATGTTGAGCTCTAGCTATATATCTGAAATAAACCAACATATAAATTTTTTCTTAACATAGAACATCTAGATGCCGTGTAATTACTAGTTCGGCTTTACTAGATATTTGATATATTCAGTAGATATATCTTTTCAGAACCCTAGTTTACAACCCTAATTTGCAAACCAGAAGAACTACAACTGTAGTGCTGATTTGTATCAAGCTACATGGGCGGGCTACAGGGAGTTGTAGTTTTTAAAACATTACCGTTTTTCTTAGAATTGGAGGTTGTAAATATTGAGATGAGAGTAGAGTGAGGGGTTTAGGTGTATAGTAAACGCATCTATGTAATCATATTTCAAATATGTAATTGTTAAATTGGTTAAAATTAATTAAATTACATTTTAAGAGTATTTGACACCACCCCCAGTTGTTGACTATAATGACTTGATAGATGAGGCCAAGAGCTTTTTATAACACTTGGTCCCATGTCTCTAACCCCTTTTGTTACTGAATTACAAGCATTTAAACATGCACCAGAGTGACATTTCAAAGGGCGGTCATTCAAAGCAGGAGCCATGAAGAATCTTTATACTAACATATGTTACTCTCCAGGACAAGACCTTTCCAACAATGTATTTGGTTCAACTCTACAACAAAGTTTTAATTTTCTCATTTCACAGACACAAGCCATCTCAGGTGTAGTTTCAGAGAGCACTTTCAAGGCTTAATATATAAAATGAAGCTTTTTGTTTGTTTTTTTGTTTCTGACTGTGTAAACATATTTAACACACACACACACACACACACACACACACACACAGAGTTTATTTCTGTTTGGGACACACATGGCATGCATAGGCTATTATGTTAATGCTGCTATTAGGGTTGTAAATCAAACGTGTATTATTAGTGTTATTCAAAACCAAGAGGACACATACTGTAGCCCTAGGCCCTGTTGTATTCTCTGTAGGCTATTTATTCCTCCATTGAAATTTTTTATTTTGAGCTTTACAAAAGGCAAATATTTAGTTTTTCTCTTAACATTTTCCTCCTTCCAACACCTGTCACTGTGAGCAACTAAATGCTACAGCTATGTTTGGCAAATCTATAGCATAGCCTATTTAGCCTAGTACTGTAAAATCCAACCAGATGGTAGGCCTATGTAGAAATTGTTTTATGTTTCAAGAACGCTGATTTAATAGTAACATATCCCCAGCGACATATTCTTTGAAGTATACAATCAAATGACATAAATAAAATTTTACAATCACAGGCTATTAAACGTCTTTTCTTAATAGAGATATAGTCTAGTGGCATTTGGATGTGGGTTGCGGCCGACCGGCGGCAATTTGAAATGGAATGGAGCCCCTCCACGGCGGACAGCTCTAACCATGATTCGAACGCGCCCCTAGCCTTCCGCTATCCAAACTGACGTAATAAAATGTACTTCTCAGAATCAATGGATAATAATTAAAACGGATATCCTTAACATAAACCCGTCATATTGTTGAGTTGTCACGGACACTTTCATATTTTCTCTAAAACGTTAGAAAGAAAAGCTTAACACGTGACAGTAAAGAATACTTGTGAGCGGAAGTACGTCATGCAAGCCATGATGCAAGCTAGCTGGTTTCAGCCATATGTCAATGGTTTCAGCCTCAGCTAAAGCAGCGTCCATAGCAACCAATGAAAACAATGGTTGTCTTGTGCTAGCTGTTGGGTTGTGTTGTGTAGCGTACTTACGTTTCTGTATCTTTTTTATCTTATGTTTTTTTTTTCCTTTCTTTGCTTGTAGCTTTTCTTCTTCTATCTTGTTGATGTATCAATTGTTGTACTTTTCATATTTTCTTTTGATACTTAATGTCATGCTGCACATTTGAAAATCCAACCATTATTTTTTAATTTATTTTTAAATTAGAAATAAAGTGTAGTCTTCCAACTGTATGCCCACGTTTTCATAAGTTTACTAATCCCTTTGACATAAACCCTCTTTTCAATATCAATTTTGCAAAATACCTACTAGTGACAATAAACAAGGACATTCTAACAGTCTGGGTAGTAGGACTGTGGAAAATAAGTTTAAGTTATGTAAAACATCAAATCATACAGTGACCCTGGGTATTGAATAGGTAAGCCAATAATGAAACTGAGAAATAGGATACCTTTTATTTCCAACAGGTATACTCAATTCATTACAATATAACTTTAAATGTTCCCCACATTGTACGGTTTGAAAGGGACCACATTGATGGAACCAATAAACAACAATAAAGTACAAAGAATCTTAACTAGGGTAAATTAAAATATATAAGTGTAATCCAAAGGCATGTAGAGGCAAGATTCACAAGGAGTCTATTTTAATGAAAATGATGAACAGGCACCTAATAAATGTTAACAGGCTTTAAATCACGTGTCAAACTCAAGGCTGCCGGCCAAATCCGTATACACATATACAATCCGTACAGACATGCACCAGAGTTCAAATGAGCTTTCACTGATTTTTTCAATTCACTCAAGCTGGACTTTCCGACCAAACACTCCAGGGTTCTTTTTAAACGGAGTGTGTGTGTTTGTACGGATGCAGTGGGGGCCATCAACACAAAACCTCAAACTTGTGTACGTTCGTACGTAAATATTACAACAGAAAACTCAGATTGGACAGATAGTCTAGCTAGCTGTCTGGATTTACCCTGCAGAGAACACAAAAACTACTGCCAACACAAAGAAACAGGAAGGGGACGGACATCAGCTGAAAATGAGGGACATCCGTGGAATTTTCGGTGGCAATGGACCTAGATATAGACTGCTAGAAATCAGGGTGTTTGCATGGTGTGTTGACCCTGGCAATGAAGGCACATGCTTCTTTTAAAACCACAGGCAGTGTGGGACCATGATTGACACACTGAGCACTGAGACCATTGAACGCTACTTCTTTTGTAGCATTCTTCTTCTGGTCGTCCAAATGGATGCGGCAGACACAGCACAAATTGCCTCCATCTACCGAAAGGAAAAACATACAGAAATATTTTGGAAGTGAAACCAGTTAGTTGAAATCATTAACATATATAAAACAATGTCTCTAAGGCAGCCATTTCATTTACAACTTTTGCCAAATGAAAATCTCCCAGATTTTTTAACGGTTAAACACCAAGCAAAGTTAAATAACAATAAAATAAGTCAGAAAAGACTGTGGAGCCCAGTTGACATTTAAATTGAGCTGGTTTGACAATCAGAGGGGGCTGAGGGGGTGGGAAATGAAAAAATAATTTCTGAAAATGTTAAATCAGGGAGATAATTTAAGTAATTATTTAGTGACACATTTTATCAGGTGACCTGCACCTCAGTTTATCAATAGTTACCATGGTCAGAAAACACAAAACTGTCGTTTTTTTCTCCATAGATAACAGGCCTGGGGCCTCATTTATAAGACTGTGCATAGATTCTATTCTGAAAGATTTTGTTTGCAAAAATTGTCCTAATAAGGTCCATGATAATCAATCAATGAATATTCCAGCCTTGAAAGGAGCCCTTGATCACCAATCACGAAACGGAAAAATGGGAAAAAATCCGATTCAGTGATTGTGAGATCGATGTGCTCCTAACAGAGGTAGAACATCCAAACTAAATCCTGTTTGGAAGCTTTAACCCTTGTGTGGTGTTCATATTTTTGTTACACAAACTTAATACTTAACAGATTTAGCTCAATTACCAATGATATATACATCATTTATGGTTCATATTTGCCATTTACCCCTGTGAGATCACATTTATGATCATATGATAATTTTCGTTTTTTGTGAGAAAGGAAATTCAACTATTAAAAAGGTAAAAAATAGAAACAAGATTTTGGATCATTATTGGTGCAAAACAGGTGAAAGTGCTTGAAATGTAACAATTTGGTAACTTTGTGGGAATAGCAGGTGCAGAAAGACAACATTCCCACACACAGACACCTACAATCAGACACGACCACATTAAGACGCACAGACACATAGACACACACAGAGACACACACACAGACACCACACACACACAGCACATTTCCCGGGGAGAGGCAGGGGAGAGCAGCTGTGTGGGAGGATCCCCTGCCCCGCCCCGTTGCTGGCAGCCCCTCGCCGGGCTCTGCGACCGGCTCTGGGTCGGTTTAGCAAGAACGGGATTGTTGGGTTCAGGAAAACCATAACTGGGTTAGGTTCGGAAAACGGGCATACCATCGGAGTTCACTAAAACACTGTCTACAAAACTTTGGGAGCATTACGCATGATCACACGTGTGGTCAAAAGGTTGCGGAAAACTGGGAACATTTTTACGCATGGAAATTCTTTATAAATCCCGACTATTGGATGCGAGGAATTGCGTACGACAAATTTCACCGTGCTTCACGCACTTTTTCTTGCATAACAGGTTTTATAAATGAGGCCCCTGGCCTTTTAGTTGTACATGGAAATATCCCCAATTTTCATGTCAGAACCTTTGTTCTTATATTTTATTTTCAGTTGTTTCAACTTCTTTTTTCAAATGCATTTTAGGTTCAACCAGTTTTCACCTGTAATAACATAATTGTGATTACATATTGCAGTATTGTAACCTTTGAAATTACTTGTTTTTATCTTTGCTGCTTGAAAAAGGCATTATTAGTATCAATTGGACTTCCTGGTTAAATATATATAACCACAGTTTGGACAGATACCTTCATCTTCAGTCATCACAATGGCTACATTAGTGGCTTCTGAGGACTCTCCTTCCATCTGCTGTGCACCTAAAGAACATAAAAGAAAACACAATAACATCTTTCTAGATGCAAATTTTGATTCTTAATTAAAATGTATACTGTCAATGGTTATAGTAAACATCTAAATCTAAATCTCAACAGCCAATTTAAAGTGTGAAATGATCAGGATACCAAGCTTATAGAAGCTGTTTAATGTCACTTGGATAAATATTGTATCTATATATTGTAATTTTCAAACAAGTAAATGATTTGTAGCAATTGTTTTTCAAAATGTATTAAGATTGCAAGAAATACCATTTCCACACATAGCCTCAAAGATCTGTTCCACTGACTTCTTTTGGATGCAAACTGCTGTGTCTGTTGATTTAAGGACATTCAACCATGACACAAAGGTGAAAATTTCATCATATAATTTGCATCAGACATGTGGACAGTGGTCAAATATGCTGTGTAATGAGGTTGAATTACACAAAAGTTACATATGTAGTGACATGTGCTTCTTAAGTTTAATGTTAAATATTCATTTAAATTTAATTACATTTTTTAATTCATATTTTGTATTGATCTCCAGCAGTTGGGAGGGTTCGTGCCTTGCTAAAGATCACCTTGGCAGTGCCCAGGAGGTAATAAAACAACTCAGCGTACCTTCTGCGTCCATGTGTGCTCGGACATTCCCTCTGCCATGTCAGTGGGGTTGCATTGTGTTGTATCTAATTGATATGTTTAGGAAAAAGGAAAACATGTGTAATATGAGCATAACAAATAATTGGTCTTCCCGACATTACTGGAGAACAAATAATCACATAGCACTATCAATGAAGATTAGTTTAATAGTTTATAGTTAATAGTTTAATGAGCAAAATGAGAAAAATATGTAAACCATTGCCAAGGGCCATCCCAGTCACATTCAACTAAACACTTACAGGATATTCTGGAGAGGTACCTTTTAGAAAACGTGTTATACTATCATTTTAATTAATTTATACTGTTTATTGATCCCAGTGGGGAAATTACAATGTACACTCTGTTTGTTAGAAATCACTACACACAGGCCTGAAACACACACAGACATGCCTCAGGACCTATTCATGCACAAATGGAGAGTCAGAGTGAGTGGGTTGGGGTACGGTGCCTTGCTGGCAGTGCCCAGGAACTGGCATCTCTAGATCTACCAATCCACAATCTAAAAATTTTGGTCCTGTACTGGGACTTGAACCCCCATATAATGATGAAAAACTCCAACTGGAGGAATATTGTAACACCCATTACAAACTGTCAAAGACGCAATGCAATAAAGCTGTTCTGATGTCTGTAATGGCTCCAGCACTATACAAAGACGACTCACAAGGAAGGCCTGTGTTATTCTTTAGTTAACTTATTTTCTCCTAACTTTGCATAGAGCCAAATGGTCTGGTGGCAGGAACACAAGTGAAGAAAGACAACAGCCACTCGTTAATATTTCACTTACTTATTTTAAATGAAATTTGGTCAGCAGCTGCCAAAATGGCCTCTGTAATTGGTTTCTTCCGTGAAGGAGGGCTTCTTTATAGTCAAGTCCACTGGCAGCCCAGCAACTCTTTGGATTGTTACATCATCGCTATTTAAAATGATAGGTAGGGGAGCTTCCTTCCAGTACCTCCGGCCTCCTCTGAAAGACACATGGGTATCATTTACATGGCCGCACATGTTACACAGTTGGATAATTCTGACTCCTGGTTGGAAAGCCAAGGTTTTGCTAAAGCGTCATAATCTTATGGTTGATGGGCACATTAGATACATAATTTTATTAATTTGATAATAAAAAGTGTTTGAAACGTATGCTTACTATATCTTGCCGAAAGATCTTGTACTTTTTTCAAAAGCACACTGATGGCTCTTTAGTATGGTGCTGCTGAGAGCTTGGCTGACCTGGCTTTTGTCCACCGCTGTATAACCTGTCTAAATGTGTTGTCTAGTGTTACCACTGTGCCAAGTTGTTTAACAATGTCTAAACAATTGATATATTTTGGAGTTGCTTTCGATCACACACAGCTTGGTAAGCATAAGTACATTAAACTTTCTTTACAGAGGTCCAGCTCCTGCAAAGATTAGACAGAGCAGAAAAATATCACTTCTCGGCCAAGAAGACATCTCATCTGTCATCAGAGAGGGGCACCATGTAAAACTCCCGCACATAAGAAGCAGTCAACAATAGTTGTGGAATGGAAGAATTTTAGGATTCCATTTTACAAGCGCATTTTGTGAGCATGTAGCAATGACGTGTTTCTTTTTCTTTATTGTCTTGTTTCCTGTTACTCTTGTTGTTGCCTAGTGTTGGTTTCTGGAGCCAGACATGAGAGATGGAAGAAAGGGAGATCGAATCCAGCCCAACAGAAACAGAAACCAATACGTATGCAACTGAAGTGACTGTGTGAATGTCTTTACTATTGTAATAAGGTCATGAATATAATTAACAAAGACTATTGCAAATATGTTATACTTTACAGTGCCTGCGAAAAGTGTTCGGCCTCTTGAACGCTTCGACCTTTGCCACATTTCAGCCCCTAAAACATAAAGATATAAAATCTGTAATTTTTTGTAAAGAATCAACAACAAAAGTGGGTCCCAATTATGAAGTGGAACCAAATTCATTGGCTATTTCAAAACTTCTTTAATAAATAAAAAACTTGAACAAAGCGCAAAAATTATTCAGCCCCCCTTTACTTTCAGTGCAGCAAACTCTCTCTCCAGAAGTTCAGTGAGGATCTCTGAATGATCCAATGTTGACCTAAATGACTAATGATGATAAATAGAATCCAGCTGTGTGTAATCAAGTCTCCGTATAAATGCACCTGCTCTGTGATAGTCTCAGAGGTCCGTGGTAAAGCAGAGAGCATCATGAAGAACAAGGAACACACTCAGGCAGGTCCGAGATACTGTTGTGGTGAAGTTGTAAAGCTTCGGATTTGATACAAAAAGATTCCCAAGCTTTAAAACATCCCAAGGAGCACTGTGCAAGCGATAATATTGAAATGGAAGGAGTATCAGACTCACTACAACTCTACGGTAAGATCCGGCCGTTCTTCTAAACTTTCAGCTCATACAATGAGAAGACTGATCAGAGATGCAGCTCAAGAGGCCCATGATCACTCTGGATGAACTGCAGAGATCTACAGCTGAGGTGTTGGGAGACTCTGTGGTCCATAGGGCGAACAATCAGTCGTGATACTGCACAAATCTGGCCTTTATGGAAGAGTGGTCAAGAAGAAAGCCATTTCTTAAAGATATCCATAAAAAGTGTCGCTTAAAGTTTGCCAAAAGCCACCTCGGGGAGGACACACCAAACATGTGGAAGAAGTTCGAAACAAAAAAAAAATAATGCTGTGGTCAGATGAAACTGAACACGTTTTGGCACTAATGCAAACGCTTGTTTGATACATCACACTCACCTTTTCACCTCTGAACACACCATCCCCACTGTCAAAACATGGTGGTGGCAGCATCATGGTTTGGCAAACTGCTTTTCTTAGCAGGGTTATGTGGAAGATGGTTAAAATTGATGGGAAGATGGATGGAGCCAAATACAGGACCATTCTGAAGAAAACCTGATGGAGTCTGCAAAAGACCTGAGACTTTGGGACGGAGTTTGTCTTCCAACAAGACAAATGATCCAAAACATAAAGCAAAATCTACAAATGGAATGGTTTCAAATAAACATATCCAGGTGTTAGAATGGCCAAGTCAAAGTCCAGACCTGGAATCCAAATCTTGTACAATCTGTGGAAAGAACTGAAAACTGCTGTTCACAAACGCCTTCCATCCAACCTCACTGAGCCTTCAAAGGCGAGCTGCTCTTGGTAAGGAGGAATGGGCAAAATGTCGTCTCTCGATGTGCAAACTGATAGAGACATACCCCTAAGCCACTTACATACAGCTGTAATCGTAGCAAAAGGTGGCTCACAAAGTATTAACTTAGGGGGCTTGAATAATTTTGCACCTACCTAATACTTCAGTTTTTACTTGGTTTCTAAAAGGTTTGAAATATCCAATATACTTCGCTCCACTTCTATGATTGTGTCCTCAAATTTGTTGTTGATTCTTCACAATAAATTACCAGTTTTATATCTTTATGTTTGAGGCCTGAAATGTGGCAAAAAGGCTTAAAAGTTCATGGTGCCGAATACTTTCAAGAAGGCACTGTATCCTTTCCCCATGTACAGTAATGAAATACAATCCTGTAAAACTGTGAGGGTAAAGAAGTAACAGTAGCAGTAGTAATGTCTTTCATCGTTCTCCAGACACTGTCTGTAGATGGAGAAGGGACTACATCACCAATCTGATTCAGCTCTTACAAGTTCAAGTGAGACTTCAATGTGTTGATGTAAGACTATATAGTAATTACACTCCATCTTTAAGTAACCTACTGATGTGCTTCTCTCAACATGGAAGCCTAGGTGTATTACATAGCTATGGGTGAGACAATAACAGCATATTTTTTAGGAAACTCTTCCAACTTTTTTATTAATTACCTATAGGCCCACCTATAAGCAGCTCAACTCATAATATGTTGGATTCATTTTAAGACCCAACAATTTTGGGTCATTGACTTGAAGACCCCTGTTGAAGATTCCTGTTATAAATGAAGAGTTGCTATAATGCTGCAGTACCACCAAGGCCTTCCTTATAACTTCTACAGTGTTTGGTCAGGTGTACCACAGTAATGATTTCTGGTAGGTAACTACTGAATTCCTTGTGCTGTACTTTGTAATGTATAGATCTGGAACTCGTGAGTTGTACATGGAGGATGGAACAGAGGTAGGCTGTACTCTGTCTGTTGCTGTTCTCTGATCAAGTGTCTAAATAACATTTAATAATATTTACTTGATGACCATTGTAGAATTGAGAACTCTCTGCTGAACATTGAAACAAAAACACCGTATTGGGAGAAGATGGAAAGAATCTGATTTAGACTTCCAGTCTACCCTTAAAGATGTTGACAGTGACCTCAGAGGCCAACTTATATGCAAGGCAAGAACTGAATCAAGGGAGAGAGCAGTCCCTCCTCCATCTGAAAAGAAAATATCCAGGTAAAGTGCTGTGGATAAGTTAGGGCTGGGCAATATGGAGAAATCAAATATCATGATATTTTTGACCAAATACCTAGATATCGATACCACAACGATAGTGTAGTGTTAACTATTGGTGCTTTCACAGAATATTTACACAATGAGATTTTAGATAAATGATAAAATATAATATATGATAAATAATCAGCAGTAATCGTGGATATAACGAATAAGTGGGTAAAGGCAAATAATAGAACAGTTACAACAGTCTGGTGAGTTCAGAAAAATGACATCACTTTACTGTAAATGTAGCCTTTAAAATCAGGAAAAGACACTTATGCCATTTTATGATATTACGATATCCAAAATCTAAGACAATATAATATTGATATATTGCCCAGCTCTAGGATAAGTAGATACAATAAGTAGATTTTAAGATTTGAATTTTAACTTTTCAAAGGACCATAATACAAACTAATGAATTCATTTCTTTGCATGTGTGTTTTCTAACTTTGTTTCAGATGGGCAGGGCATTGCCATTAGACTGTCCAAGCAGGTAGCCAACTCCAACAAGAGACTGAGAACTAAGCAATCAAGGAATACAACAGTATTCAGTGGCCACCGCAGATGAGCATCTTCCCTGCAAACAATTGGATTTTCAGGAAGCATGCGATCCCTCTTGGCCTGTCTACTTCTGCTCTGATGAAATCTCAAAGTCTAGTTACCTAAACCTAGTAACCCCACTGCAATCACTCTTAGTAAACCATCTGACAACCGCTTTAGTAAACTTCACAACTACCTGGCAATCATTGTCATCAACCACCTGCTAACATGAGATAGTACTTTGTTTCCCTTATGTCTTCTACTAGATTGAAGAAGATGATGTTTCAAGGAGTCTGAAAAGGCGTGGAATTGATGCCTTACATAGCGAGGACATCGGCAGCTGAGGAAAAGCACATGCTTTACAAGGAAATGAGAACTGTAACTGAACACCTCAATCAGCAGCATGCCTTTCTGTGCGTTCTGCCATCAATGACACAGAGCAGCCTGGTGCAAAAGCTGCTCTAATCCAACGTCTCAAACAGCTGGAAAGAAAGCTACATCATGCCATGGATGTTTCACCAACATGTACCAGACATTGTTCCTGCAACATGTAGTTATGTCGTCCCAGAAACCCCCTACCTGTCTCTGGACCTCCCCATGTCAAGCATACAGACCACTGGTATATGATGATGATGATGATGATGATGATGATGATGATGATAATGACAGCAACTAGCACTGTAAGCACTCATGACTAGGGCTGGTTTGCTGCTTCCTGGTTTTAATGAATAGTTTGAGCAAGCTTGTATGCTTTGCTATTTATCATTCAAAATGTCTCCTTAATTCAAGCTAACCAAAATTCAACAAACTGACAGTTTAGGTTCTGTGTGTTTTCTACTTGTAACTGATCTGGATCTAATTGATGCTGTGTTGCTGATTAGTTGATTAGTCTAACTGCAAAAAGTCCATGTTTGTTTTTCTTGAGCTCTGAACTGTCCTGCCAATGTGAACCAAAAAAAAAAATTTAAACAAGCTGTTTTTGCGACAATAAATAAACACTTTTTGTAGAAGCTGCTGTCTAAGTAACTTTTTAAAAGCGTTTGTTGTACTCAATGTATAGCCAGCTTTGGTGTTTTGAATGACCTTACACTTAACACTTAATACCATAATATATCTGTACAGTATGTTTTTCTAAGAAGGACACTTAAATAAAGTTTTTTCAGTCTTTGGTAGCAGAAGGTTTCTGATACATTGACAAAACAACACTACCCACAATGCTACGCCATAAGCAACGTCTCTGATTGTCCAATCTCGTTGTTACCATAGAAACGTTACCCCCCAAAAAAATAATGCAAGCTACCTTTTGCCTTCCCTTTCCATAGATATATATGCCTTTTCTTGCCGTTTTAAAATGTTTTTGTGCCAATCAATTGGTTTATGCTCACTATTCATCTCGTGAGCTGGTTGTCCTGGTTACAGGCTTAAAACTCTTTATATCAGCTATTTTCGCGAATGGGGGGAAAACACCTTCCGAAGCAGAGCCATTCAAAAAGTGGGTAGTCAATGTTGAGCTCTAGCTATATATCTGAAATAAACCAACATATACATTTTTTTCTTAACATAGAAACATCTAGATGCCGTGTAATTACTAGTTCGGCTTTACTTCAGATATTTGATATATTCAGTAGATATATCTTTTCAGAACCCTAGTTTACAACCCTAATTTGTAAACCAGAAGGTGAACTACAACTGTAGTTCTGATTTGTATCAAGCTACGCATGGCGTACAGGAGTTGTAGTTTTTAAAAACATTACCGCTTTTTCTTAGAATTGGAGTTGTAAATATTGAGAGATGAGGGAGAGGAGGGGGTTTAGGTGTATAGTAAACGCATCTATGTAATCATATTTCAAATATGTAATTGTTAAATTGGTTAAAATTAATTAAATTACATTTTAAGAGTATTTGACACCACCCCCAGTTGTTGACTATAATGACTTGATAGATGAGGCCAAGAGCTTTTATAACACTTGGTCCCATGTCTCTAACCCCTTTTGTTACTGAATAGCAAGCATTTAAAACATGCACCAGAGTGACATTTCAAAGGGCGGTCGTCCAAAGCAGGAGCCATGAAGAATCTTTATACTAACATATGTTACCTCCAGGACAAGACCTTTCCAACAATGTGATTTGGTTCAACTCTACAACAAAGTTTTAATTTTCTATTTCACAGACACACGCTCATCTCAGGTGTAGTTTCAGAGAGCACTTTCAAGGCTTAATATATAAACATTGTGCTTTTGTTTGTTTTTGTTTCTGACTGTGTAAACATATTTAACCACACACACACACACACACACACACACACACACACACACACAGGGAGTTTATTTCTGTTTGGGACAAACTATGGTATGCATAGGCTATTATGTTAATGCTGCTATTAGGTTGTAAAATCAAACCGTATTATTAGTGTGTTATTCAAAACCAAGAGGACACATACTGTAGCCCTAGGCCCTGTTGTATCTCTCTGTAGGCTATTTATTCCTCCATTGAAATTTTTTATTTTGAGCTTTACAAAAGGCAAATATTTAGTTTTTTCTCTTAACATTTTCCTCCTTCCAACACCTGTCACTGTGAGCAACTAAATGCTACAGCTATGTTTTGGGCAAATCTATAGCATAGCCTATTTAAGCCTAGTACTGTAAAAATCCAACCAGATGGTAGGCCTATGTAGAAATTGTTTTATGTTTCAAGAACGCTGATTTAATAGTAAGTAACATATCCCCAGCGACATATTCTTTGGAAGTATACAATCAAATGACATAAATAAAATTTTACCAATCACAGGCTATTAAACGTCTTTTTCTTAATAGAGATATAGTCTAGTGGCATTTGATGTGGGCTGCGCCCAACCGGCTGCAATTTGAAATGGGAATGGAGCCCCTCCATGGTGGACAGCTCTTAACCATGATCTCAACGCTGCCTCTAGCCTTCCGCTATCCAAACTGACGGTAATAAAATGTACTTCTCAGAATCAATGGATAATAATTAAAACGGATATCCTTAACATAAACCCGTTATATTGTTGAGTTGTCACGGACACTTTCATATTTTCTCTAAAACGTTAGAAAGAAAAAGCTTAACATTACAGTGCATAAAGAATACTTGTGAGCGGAAGTACGTCATGCAAGCCATGATGCAAGCTAGCTGGTTTCAGCCATATGTCAATGGTTTCAGCTCTCAGCTAAAGGAAGCTCCATAGCAAACCAATGAAAACAATGGTTGTCTTGTGCTAGCTGTTGGGTTGTGTTGTGTAGCGGAACTTACGCTTTCTGTATCTTTTATCTTATGTTTTTTTTCCTTTCTTTGCTGTAGCTTTTCTTCTTCTATCTTGTTGATGTATCAATTGTTGTACTTTCTATATTTTCTTTGATACTTAATGTCATGCTGCACCATTTGAAAATCCAAACCATTATTTTTAATTTATTTTTAAATTAGAAATAAAGTGTAGTCTTCCAACTGTATGCTTACGCTTTCGTTAAGTTTACTAATCCCTTTGACATAAACCCTCTTTTCAATATCAATTTTGCAAAATACCTACTAGTGACAATAAACAAGGACATTCTAACAGTCTAAGGGTAGTAGGACTGTGGAAAATAAGTTTAAGTTATGTAAAACATCAAATCATACAGTGACCCTGGGTATTGAATAGGTAAGCCAATAATGAAACTGAGAAATAGGATACCTTTTATTTCCCAACAGGTATACTCAATTCATTACAATATAACTTTAAATGTTCCCATTACTGTACGGTTTGAAAGGGACCACATTGATGGAACCAATAAAACAACAATAAAGTACAAAGAATCTTAACTAGGGTAAATTAAAATATATAAGTGTAATCCAAAGGCATGTAGAGGCAAGATTCACAAGGAGTCTATTTTTAAGAAAAATGATGAACAGGCACCTAATAAATGTTAACAGGCTTTAAATCACGCCGTCAAACTCCGGGCTGCCGCCAACCAGATAATACACATATACAACCAGACAGACATGCACCAGAGTTCAAATGAGCTTTCACTGATTTTTTCAATTCACTTCAAGCTGGACTCTTCCCACCAAACACTCCAGGGTTCTTTTTAAACGGAGTGTGTGTTTTTAGCTGATGCAGTGGGGGCCATCAACACAAAACCTCAAACTTGTGTAATGCTAGACGTAAATATTACAACAGAAAACCCCAGATTGGACAGATAGTCTAGCTAGCTGTCTGGATTTACCCTGCAGAGAACACAAAAACTACTGCCGCAACACAAAGAAACAGGAAGGGACGGACATCAGCTGAAAAGAGGGACATCCGTGGGAATTTTCGTGGTGGCAATGGACCTAGATATAGACTGCTAGAAATCAGGGTGTTTTGCATGGTGTGTTGACCCCCGGCAATGAAGGCACATGCTTCTTTTAAAACCACAGGCAGTGTGGGACCATGATTGACACACTGAGCACTGAGACCATGAACGCCACTTCTTTGCTAGCATTCTTCTTCTGGTCGTCAGAATGGATGCGGCAGACACAGCACAAATTGCCTCCATCTACCGGAAAGAAAAACATACAGAAATATTTTGGAAGTGAAACCAGTTAGTTGAAATCATTAACATATATAAAACAATGTCTCTAAGGCAGCCATTTCATTTATAAAATTTTTGCCAAATGAAAATCTCCCTAGATTTTTTAACGGGTTAAACACCAAGCAAAGTTAAATAACAATAAAATAAGTCAGAAAAGACTGTGGAGCCCAGTTGACATTTAAATTGAGCTGGTTTGACAATCAGAGGGGGCTGAGGGGGTGGGGAAATGAAAAATAATTTCTGAAAATGTTAAATCAGGGAGATAATTTAAGTAATTATTTAGTGACACATTTTATCAGGTGACCTGCACCTCAGTTTATCAATAGTTACCATGGTCAGAAAACACAAAACTGTCGTTTTTTTCTCTCATAGATAACAGGCCTGGGGCCTCATTTATAAGACTGTGCATAGATTCTATTCTGAAAGATTTTGTTTGCAAAAATTGTCCTAATAAGGTCCATGATAATCAATCAATGAATATTCCAGCCTTGAAAGGAGCCCTTTGATCACCAATCACGAAAACGGAAAAATGGAAAAAATCCCGATTCAGTGATTGTGAGATCGATGCTTCTAACAGAGGTAGAACATCCAAACTAAATCCTGTTTGGAAGCTTTAACCCTGTGTGGTGTCCATATTTTTGTTACACAAACTTAATACTTAACAGATTTAGCTCAATTACCAATGATATATACATCATTTATGGTTTATATTTGCCATTTACCCCTGTGAGATCACATTTATGATCATATGATAATTTTCGTTTTTGTATGAAAGGAAATTCAACTATTAAAAAGGTAAAAAATAGGAAACAAGATTTTGGATCATTATTGGTGCAAAACAGGTGAAAGTGCTTGAAATGTAACAATTTGGTAACTTTGTTGGAATAGCAGGTGCAGAAAGACAACATTCCCACACACAGACACCTACAATCAGACACGCCCACATTAAGACGCATTGGCCATACATGGTAGACACACACAGAGACACACACACACAGACACCACACACACACACAGCACATTTCCGGGAGAGGCAGGGGAGCAGCTGTGTGGGAGGATCCTCTGCCCCCCACCTTTGCTGGCAGCCCCTCGCCGGCTCTGCGACCGCTCTGGGTCGGTTTAGCAAGAACGGGATTGTTGGGTTCAGGAAAACCATAACTGGGTTAGGTTCGGAAACGGGCATACCATCGGAGTTCACTAAAACACTGTCTACAAAACCTTTGGGAGCATTACGCATGATCACACGTGTGGTCAAAAGGTTGCGGAAAACTGGGGAACATTTTGCCTGATGGAAATTCCTTTATAATCCGACTATTGGGAGGAATGTTGCGCGACGAAATACACTTCACCCCGCGCGTCCCCCCCACTTTTCTTGCCGCACCAACCTTTTTCTTCATAACCGTAAATGTGCTACCAAACGGGGCCCGCCCTGGCCTTTTGAATATACATGGAAATATCCCCAATTTTCATGTCAGAACCTTTGTTCTTATATTTTATTTTCAGTTGTTTCAACTTCTTTTTTTCAAATGCATTTTAGGTTCAACCAGTATTTCACCTGTAATAACATAATTGTGATTACATATTGCAGTATTGTAACCTTTTGAAATTACTTGTTTTATCTTTGCTGCTTGAAAAAGGCATTATTAGTATCAATTGGACTTCCTGGTTAAATATATATAACCACAGTTTGGACAGATACCTTCATCTTCAGTCATCACAATGGCTACATTAGTGGCTTCTGAGGACTCTCCTTCCATCTGCTGTGCACCTAAAGAACATAAAAGAAAACACAATAACATCTTTCTAGATGCAAATTTTGATTCTTAATTAAAATGTATACTGTCAATGGTTATAGTAAACATCTAAATCTAAATCTCAACAGCCAATTTAAAGTGTGAAATGATCAGGATACCAAGCTTATAGAAGCTGTTTAATGTCACTTGGATAAATATTGTATCTATATATTGTAATTTTCAAACAAGTAAATGATTTGTGCAATTGTTTTTCAAAATGTATTAAGATTGCAAGAAATACCATTTCCACACATAGCCTCAAAGATCTGTTCCACTGACTTCTTTTGGATGCAAACTGCTGTGTCTGTTGATTTAAGGACATTCAACCATGACACAAAGGTGAAAATTTCATCATATAATTTGCATCAGACATGTGGACAGTGGTCAAATATGCTGTGTAATGAGGTTGAATTACAAAAGTTACATATGTAGTGACATGTGCTTCTTAAGTTTAATGTTAAATATTCATTTAAATTTAATTACATTTTTTAATTCATATTTTGTATTGATCTCCAGCAGTTGGGAGGGTTGGTTGCCTTGCTAAAGATCACCTTTGGCAGTGCCCAGGAGGTAATAAAACAACTCAGCGTACCTTCTGCGTCCATGTGCTCGGACATTCCTCTGCTGCCATGTCAGTGGGGTTGCATTGTGTTGTATCTAATTGATATGTTTAGGAAAAAGGAAAACATGTGTAATATGAGCATAACAAATAATTGGTCTTCCCGCATTACTGGAGAACAAATAATCACATAGCACTATCAATGAAGATTAGTTTAATAGTTTATAGTTAATAGTTTAATGAGCAAAATGAGAAAAATATGTAAACCATTGCCAAGGGCCATCCCAGTCACATTCAACTAAACACTTACAGGATATTCTGGAGAGGTACCTTTTTAGAAAACGTGTTATACTATCATTTTAATTAATTTATACTGTTTATTGATCCCAGTGGGGAAATTACAATGTACACTCTGTTTGTTAGAAATCACTACACACAGGCCTGAAACACACACAGACATGCTCAGGACCTATTCATGCACAAATGGAGAGTCAGAGTGAGTGGGTTGGGGCACGGTGCCTTGCTGGCAGTGCCCAGGAACTGGCATCTCTAGATCTACCAATCCACAATCTGTACTTTGGTCCGTACTGGGACTTGAACCCCCCATAATGATGAAAACTCCAACTGAGGAATATTGTAACAATCATTACAAACTGTCAAAGACGCAAATGCAATAAAGCTGTTCTGGATGTCTGCAATGGCCCAGCACTATACAAAGACTCACATGAAGGCCTGTGTTATTCTTTAGTTAACTTATTTTCCCAACTTTGCATAGAGCCAAATGGTCTGCAGGAACACAAGTGAAGAAAGACAACAGCCACTGTTAATATCACTTACTTATTTCAAATGAAATTTGGTCAGCAGCTGCCAAAATGGCCTCTAATTGGTTTCTTCCGTAGAAGGAGGGCTTTGAGGTCAAGTCCAATGGGCAGCCCAGCAACTTTGATTGTTACATCATCGTTATTTAAAATGGATAGGTAGGGGAGCCTTCCAGTACCTCCGGCCTCCTCTGAAAGACATGGGCACACATATGCATGCACATGTTACACAGTTGGATAATTCTGACTTCCCTCCTGTTGAAAGCTAGTTTTGCTAAAGTGTCATAATCTTATGGTTGATGGGTACATTAGATACATAATTTATTAATTTGATAATAAAAAAGTGTTTGAACCGTATGCTTACTATATCTTTGGTTGAAAAGATCTTGTACTTTTTCAAAAGCACACTGATGGGCTCTTTAGTAGGTGGGGTGGCTGAGGAGCTGGCTGAGGAGCTGGCTGCAGATGTGAAAACAGACAACAATTAATTCCATAAAACTGTTTTATGTATATTTGCACTATTATGGGGCTGGAGTCCATTTCTGTGGACTTTCATACAACAAATATTACCTTTGAAATGCAGTGCAAAATTGTTCACTGTGTCCGTTGAGTCAAGGAACACAGTGGCTTTCTTGCTACTCGTTTCAAAGACCTCTAAGCTGGCCTTTTGAGTGTCAAAGATAAAATGGCAGTCTCCACCACCCGCAGCTCCAGCTTGGACACCCTTTATAATATTTAGAGAAACAAGCAAACCACAAAAATAGTAAATAATTGATTATAAACAAAATGGAGCAAAAGGTTAATTTTAATTCTAATGGACTCATAGCCGCATGTGACTACTAATGTTTCAATTGACCACCTTGATCTGAATAGACTAGCCCCCAACCAGTAAAAATTTTGTTTGAGAGGGGTGGTATAAGCCTTCGACAATCTTTTTAATGTGAGAATATTTGATGCCGATAGCCTTGTAAACACTTGAACCAACTACTTTGTTTTACAGATTAATTGTGGTCTTACAGTGTTTATTCTTTTATTTTATTTATTTTATGCTTGCCATTTCATGTTTAATAATTGCTTATAACATACATTTGGGGGATATGGTTTGAGTACGTGAATCATCGGAGGACCTGATTTAGTATACCCTGGATGTTTAAAAAATCAGATGGAATGTTTATTTGGGATGAATTCATTTGAAATTCTAAAATAATCTACAGATAAACACTTCAATTGTCTGTCACAATGTACTGCTCACATCACAATTGCCATCAATCATCCCTTACATCTAATACTATAATGATACCACTAATGCCTAGCAAAGAAAGCTTCTTTCCAAACCTCTAACTTCAGGTTCTTCAGATGCCCTTTTATTTTAAGATCTCTCATCTCAGGGCTAAGGTCCTGTGACTGCCCATGTGCCTTCAGTGCTGCGCCTCCCTTGAACATACTGCTTCTTCACATCTTCCCTCAATGTGGACCACCTACCCTTAATGTCATTCATTGTGCCTGAGAACCAAAATAGATGAACAGAAAACTTAACACCATAGAGTCAGCATCTCTTTATATAGTAAATTCATACAGAGAAAATCTGTCAATCTGTCCAACACACTGGTTCACTTGGCTTATAAAACCCTGTAACAACGCTGCAAAAAAATATAACGTTTGCAGTAGATCACCTGATGATTCTTTTCAATAGACACAGCAGTCTTACACTGAGTCTGTGAAATACTTGGCAAAACTTCTTTCTTGAAAATCTGTTTAATGACCCTTGTGAACCCCTGATGTAAACAGGGCGGCTATGTACAACAACAGTCCATTTAGTATAACAATTAAAAGCATCAATTAAATATTGTTCATCACCTTTGTTTTTGAGAATGTCCCGACAAAAAGATTGTACGGTGACAGCTCTCTTGTGTAAAGTTTTGTTTTGGGGCCCTGGCTTAGAACAAGCTTTAAAGGACCTCTTGTAGTTACCAATCCAGTTCTGAAAGAGAGAAAACAAAACAAAAAAGAAAAATATACGTTAATTAAACTGAATCCAATTAAATTATATTTATAGTATCAAATCATAACAGTTGTCTCATAACACTTTACAGATAGAGTAGGTCTAGACCACACTATAATTTCCAAATACCCAACAATTACAATAATTACCCAGCAAAGTTACGGTTGTGTGTGTGTGTGTGTGTGTGTGTGTCCGTCCATTTATAGCGTAGCAGGGCACTGAAAGGCACTGCAAGGTGTAGCAGGACGTAGCATGGCATAGCAGGACGTAGCAGGGCACTGCAGGGCGTAGCAGGATGTAACAGGGCACTTCCAGGGCATAGCAGGACGTAGCAGGGCACTTCAGGGCATAGCAGTGTGTAGTAGGGCACTTCAGGGCATAGCAGTGTGTAGCAGGGCACTGCAGGCTGTAGCTGCGTGTAACAGGACGTAGCAGGGTATAGCAGGACGTAACAGGGCACTGCAGGGCATAGCAGGGCGTTGAGCAGGACCCCAGCAGCAGCTGCAACCATGATTTAGTTGCCATCCTAATCCAAGGAAAACTGCTGGGTGAGAAAACATAAGGACTCCAGGGAATAAGCTCCCCAGAGCTAGGTTAGTAACAAGCATTTCTAGGACATGGATGCACACAGATGGAAAGAGAGAGGAGCTCAGTGTGTCAAAGGAAGGAAGTGCCCCGGCAGTCTAAAACTATAACAGCATAACTAAGAGCTGGTCCAAGGCAAACCTGAGCCAGCTATAAGGGTTGGTAGAGAAATCTGACAACTATGAAGATAAGCAGAGAAGAGAAGGGATGTTACAAAAACTTTAGATTTTTACCAGCAGTAAAGCAGAATGATGTTATATACAATTACAATAATTACCCCCAAGAGTTACTGTGTGTGTGTGTGTGTGTGTGTGTGTGTGTGTGCAAGGCGTAGCAGTGCACTGAAAGGCACTGCAAGGTGTAGCAGGACGTAGCAGGGCATAGCAGGGACGTAGCAGGGCACTGCAGGGCGCCGCAGGACGAGCAGGGCACTGCAGGGTGTAGCTGCGTTAGCAGGACGTTGCAGGGGGCGCAGCGAGACGTAACAGGGCACTGCAGGGCATAGCAGGGCGTTGAGCAGGACCCCAGCAGCAGCTGCAACCATGATTTAGTTGCCATCCTAATCCAAGGAAAACTGCTGGGTAAGAAAACATAAGGACTCCAGGGAATAAGCTCCCCAGAGCTAGGTTAGTAACAAGCATTTCTAGGACATGGATGCACACAGATGGATAGAGAGAGGAGAGAGGAGCTCAGTGTGTCAAAAGAAGGAAGTGCCCCGGCAGTCTAAAACTATAACAGCATAACTAAGAGCTGGTCCAAGGCAAACCTGAGCCAGCTATAAGGGTTGGTAGAGAAATCTGACAACTATGAAGATAAGCAGAGAAGAGAAGGGATGTTAACAAAAACTTTAGATTTTTACCAGTAGTACAGAAGAATTATGTATTTATTTGATATGTTGATTGTAAGCGTGGAATTAAAGTAAACCTTACTTCTATGACACTGGTTTCCAAACCAGTATCTGATGCAGCTCTTGATATGAGGGGGGAACCAACCCGTGTCATTCCATCCTCAAAAAATGTTTTCAAAGTTTCCCTTTGTTCTTCATTAATTTGTGTTCTCTCTTGTTTAATAATAAAGAAAAAGTTGGTCAGCAATAAATCAGTAATAAAAACAAGTGTCATTGTTAATTATGTATTTTAATATCATACTATCTTTCTCATACATACCTTTCGCTTAATGCTCCTAGATTAGCAATTGTAAGGCTTACCTCTCTGGGCCATCTTCAACCCGAAACACAAACAGAGAGAAACTTGCACATGACAGATTTGTATTAACGTTACACAGACAGACAGACAGACATACAAACATACATAGAGACAGACAGACCTATGCTTTTGGGTATTATTTTTTGAAGTTCAATGTTCAGGACAACAATGAATTTTTAGGGTAGCCTCCCTCAATGCTCACTTACAAATAAGCAACATAGACACCACAGTCTATCTATTACTAATAGACTGACAGTCATCTTATAACAAACATGGCAGGCTTAAATTCATGGATATGCATATACAATGAAACTCTGGACACCTGGAGTCCATTTGATGTATCCACAATGCTACAGGTGCAATCCTTGGTGCAACCATAAAAATACGTTTTGGGTTTGAATATTTCACTCAATAGGCGTATGATTACGTTAATGAGCAGCTACATGCAATAGGCCTTACTATTAACACTGAACAGTGTGGAAAACTACTATTTACACTGTGAACAGTGTGGAAAACTACTATTTACACTGTGAACAGTGTGGAAAACTACTTACTGTCAAGCTAATGGGGACATTTGCTAAAACAAAACATGCTAATTAGTAACGCTTTTTATGCTAACGTAACGCATGTAGGCTAATAATACAATAACGTTAGCTAACGGCAACGCAACATTATCTCATGTCAACACTAATATCACGCCATCATAAAACATTTTTTCTGTATTGTTTTCGCTTATTGACGCTTATTGACTAAATATTCACAGTTTAAAGGCTCTCATTTTAATGGTCTTACCTGTGTATACATATGCCGTTATCCAGCAGACTTCCGGTTAGCGGCGACCTGGATTGTTCTGGGATTGGATCTGGAGTCTTCTGTGTATTTATCCGTGATTAACCATGCGAATGGATGATAACAGCCTTCTGAGCCTACCAGTAGGCGCAGCAGGCCCCTACTGACCCATTTCTATGAGGCTGATAACCACTGATAACGCCCAATCAATCCAATGATAACATTCGGCGGGTGTTAGTTTCGTGTTTTCGTTGTACATGTTCTTATTTATTTTTGTATTTTTAACATGTTCAAAATAAACTAAACTAAGACAATGAAAATAAGCATTAGTTGCGGCCCTAAATCTGTGACAACAGTTGGGCTTTAGTTTTCACAGCTTGCTAATTGAACAAAAGGCCCGCCTCCGATATATAGCGGCATAGATAGATATGCAGGAACAATCCTGACCTAAGCAAAACAACATCGGTGTATGAAATCGGCTCTCCCCCCCCCACGCCCAAAACGGCACCAAAGCCAGACGATAAATGCAAGAGGGTTTTAGAGTCTGATCCTTTAATCACTTCCAATATCCAGTACCGTTGCCACCTGAACCATTATTGCATTATGCATGTTGCATTATACATGCGTGCGTGTCATGACAAAAGCCTGGCAGACTTGAGCAAATGTATTTACGCTAACGTCCCAAAGCATTTGGTTTCCTCATCCGGTTTAAGTTAAGCAGGCAGGGCTGGCATCAGCAGATTTGTAAGCCCAGTTGGGCCTCAGGTTGTCTGAAATATGTCTGCATGTATACAGATTTCCCTGTAGGTTTGTGGAAGACTTAGGGCGGCTTTCACACCTACTTCATTTGGACTTTTCATTTTGATCTGAACCAAAGTTATAGGTGTGAAACCTCCCCCGGACCAAACAGCCGAAATCTGGTCTGAACAATAGAGGTAGTCTCGGTTTAGGATCAAGCTGAACCACGGTCCGGTTCGTTTCTAGTTTGAAAGCCTTTTTTGGATGGTTCGGACTTTCGGACCAAATGCAGGAAGCTCTGGCAGGCTATCTTCGTGTTATATGGCCGGGGAATCTCCTTTTTAAGGCACAAAAGTCACTTGTCCGGGTAAAGATTTATCATTTTATCATTTTGTTGTGCGTTTTGCTAATGCAGAATTCAAACAAACCGTTGAAAGCATCCAAACTCAACAAGAAAGAAGGATCTCCAGACTCCATAATACAAAGTTATACTTTGCATGCCGGTGTGCAGAATTTGAGATTCTAAGTCAATATTTTAAAGTTTGTCATTACTTTCAGATTCCTAGTCAATATTCTGACTTACTAAGTCAATATTGAGTTATTAAGTCAATATTTTAAAGTTTGTCATTACTTTCAGATTCCTAGTCAATATTCTGACTTACTAAGTCAATATTGAGATACTAAGTTATTGAGATTCCTAGTCAATATTCTAAGTTACTACTAGGGTTGGGTACCTTTCGCATCTGAACCAATACCAGTACCGATACCGATTAAACCCAAACAAAAATAAAAACCCTCCCTCTCTCCTCCCAAACCCGTCCCTACAACCGATTAAATTGATTAATTATTCTACTTTTATTCTTGTATTTGTTTTATTTTCAACATTCACCGTTTTTTAATCGCTCTTTTAATGTTTCATGTAAAGAACTTTGAATTGCCTTGTTGCTGAAAGGCGCTGTAGAAGTAAAGTTGCCTTGCCTTTCAACCTCAGCCTGTCAGTCAGTCCCCAGGGCACAGAATCCACCGTTGTGCCTGCTCAGAGGAAGTGTAATTACCTTGAAACCATCCAGCAAATAGACAGTACCAAAGGGTGATTTAACGTCACCGCTCATTTTACACACAGTTTAACAACAAAACTAAACGCTGAGTGAACATTACTAGCTAGCTACGGTTTTCATGTTGGTTTTGAGCGGTATGCACCCCCACTAACCTGGAAAACAGTTTTAAAACAATAACATTAATACAGCGTGTCGGAGGAATACAGTGTTCTCCTGCAACGGGAGTCAGAGGCAGAGGGACCGTCACCGCAGCGTTAGCTAACGTTAGCTTCTTGTCTCATCGGGGGTCTGATAAACAGTAAATTCATCAAAGTCAGCGCGCCCAACACTATTTTCCAATAAACTGTAGCTGTCAAATTTCACGGGAGCCGTGTGAGTGCGGATTTCATGTCGCGGCTTTCGTCGCAGTTTATCGCTTATCGAGTGAAGTAGTACTCGCCCTGTTGTTTATTTGGTTGCCATGACTTCGCGAGTGATGACGTCCTGTCCCTGTTCCAGTTGCTCTGCTCACCCTAGGGGGGGGGGAGAGAGCGGATGACACATCGCTTGAGTTCAGTAGAGCACACGGCTCTACGACTTTATCACTTTTCATAAACGGCCGAAGGAACGGTGGTGCGTGGTGTACATAGCGGAAACCCTGTTGTGCGTCTGCCCTATTTCTGGAACTGCTGGGAATTTTACCGTGGCGCACCGCCACTATGCTATCAACATAGAGGAAAACACTGATGTCAACAGCACTGCGACCGCTTTCGCCTCGCCATTAATATCCTATCACGGTGAAAGGTGTCTGCGTGAAAAACTGTAACCACACTAGAAACCACTTTATCGGCATCGCCGTGACTTCAACAAAACTGCAGAGCCGACATAGTTTGCTCCGTCCGCGCCTCTGCACGCGCGTGTGTTGGACCTGCGCTCTCTGTCAACGTGCAGAGAGGACAGATAAGCTTGCGTTTACTCTCAGGTACCGAAATCAGGCACCGTTTGACTTTACGTGAACCAATACTCGGTAGTACCAACGTGATTCGGTCGGTAGCGGTAAAAGTACCGGGTTCGGTACCCAACCCTAGTTACTAAGTCAATATATTAAGATATATCTCTATAGTCAAAATTTTAAATTTTTCTCATTACTTTGAGATTCTTAGTTTATATTCTGAGATACTGAGTCAATATATTGAGATACTAACTCAATATTTTGACCAGCGGTAGTGGTGACTTGAACTTATACTACATCAAAAATAATTTTGTAGACCTAACAAATGGATCTTGCCACTGAATGTTGGTGTTCACTTTTTTTTATTTATTTATTTGTTTTTTTATATACACTTTCACTTTCTACCCGGCAGAGGCTGATTTACCGAGGGATCCTTTAAAAGGTGTAGCTACTTTACAGTTGATTATTAGCTGATATTTAATCGCGGAGCTGAGCTTTTACAATAACTGACGGACAAACGAGCAGCGTAGTAGTGACGCTACGAGACAGTGAGCCGGCCATTAAATGAGTCAGATTAACTTCATGCTTCATCCACACAAAGCACACTGCTATCGCCACGACCGGCGGCTTTATTCGGCTCGTTTTCTGTGAACATTAAGGCGGAGTTAGCAAGCTAACGTTAGCTAACTAACACCGGCCGGCTCGCCTAGGGTTTGGAATTACTGAGCGCTTTCTGTGAGTCGGCATCGATGCAGACTTCACCAAAGGGAATTACCCACAGTTCAAAGCGTCGTGTCCGGAAATTACAAAGGCAAGCAACAGCACGACACACGACCACGGAACAGACCGACCTGTTTTCCAGCTTGTAAAATAAGAGTTTGAAAAAAATTTGGAATCGGGCAGCCGTCTCCTGGGCCTCGGTCGCGTGGAAAGCGACAAACTTAAAATGAAAATTCCCAAACTGGCATGTGTCAGCAACATCTTTTGTTATTAAACGTCGCCAAAGGTAACATGTGATCTCGTGAAGTGCTGTCCCGATCCCATTTCTACCTATCTGAGCCCCATGTGGCCTCACACACTCAACTCACTCAGCACCTGAGATCAATTAAGTCTGTGTGTCTTTAGTCCTTAGTCCTCAGGGCTCCCTTTGGGATTGGGCCACTGTAACGAAAACATGAACCTTGGTTCAGACTTTGGCTGGGACTTTCAGGTGTGAAAGGCCCCTTGGGTGCACATATTTTGCAGTGGGTTAAGGGGTCCACCCTCAAGAAAAAGTGTAATTTTTCCATTAGAAAATGCAATTTCAAATTTTTGGACCAAAACTATTCCCATATCTGTGTCTAAAAACGTTGCAAAGCTAGAGCAGATAATACTAAATAAATGACATGGTTAAATGACGAAACTTGCTAAAGAAGTCCACTGGGGACCAACTGCAATCACTAGATCTGAGAAAAGTCCTTTAGTTCAATGCATTTGGCTTGGGTGGTGCGCCTTAAGCCTTTTTAACGGTAGGGAAAACCCTGATATAGGATATATGTGTTCCCACATCGGGTTCCATATTTTTGGGGCAACTCGCTGGTAGATTTTCCCCTCGCTAATTGGCCGTAATCAGCTGTGATTTAAAAAAAAATACATTAAAAAAATCCAGCAGATAAAGTGTGCCCTTGAAAGGAAAGTTAGTGGAGATTCACGGCCCTGTCACGGAGAAATGAGTCATACAGGCTTCTGTTTGCTGGAGGCTACCTTTATGAGCCACACACTGTAGGCTGCACAGTACAATCCCTGACTCATATCTATCTATCTATCTATCTATCTATCTATCTATCTATCTATCTATCTATCTATCTATCTATCTATCTATTTATTTCAATCAGGAGAGACTTTGTTACAGATATGCAAACATTTATTTGTAAGATGCAAATAACAAGTGCAAAGTAAGAAAATACATACATTTTGGATTCTAGACTCCATCGTAGAAGGGTATATACAGTTATTAGGTTTAGAGAAAACCAAACATATCCCCCAATGGAGTCTAGACACTGGTGGTGGCGACTTAAAAACCCGTAGACCGGATGAAAGAGAGGGAACAGATTTAAAACATGGTAGTCATGCTGTGATTGGCTTGAAAATACGTGCCCGATTCTGATTGGTTTACACGAACGTAACACCCACCCACCAGCTGATCAGTTTAAGAGAAGACAGTTAACGTGAACGAAGTCTCCCTGACAGAATTTACGCTGAGCTACATAAGTAGAGCTGCTGTGCAATGAATCACATTTTTGGAGGTACGGTGGCTGCTCCTATACCGATTATTAATGAAACCGATAACCGATATTTGGAACCGATATGCATATGCGGTGAAAATGAAAATTTCGGAATGTTACAAACTCCAACACAAAACTTTGTTCAACCCCTCCTGTTGTCCTAGGGTCAAATTTGACCCGTTTTCAAAGTTTCTACGTCAGAAGTATGGCTTTCTTTTCAACCAAATTTCCTAAAAATAACATGGCTGGTTCCATACGCTAATTGATGTTCACTACTTTTGTGGTCTACCCGGGTGACAATCTGTGATCCTTCATAAACATATGTTTCTCTATTAGTCAAGTTAATTCGTAATTGCTGCTTATTTTACTCAATAATTAGGTGTAATTTCGTGTAAATCAGATTTATTCACCATCAATTCCATAAAGAAGTGTAAAACTAGTGGTAGTAAGTTATGAAGTTGGCCAAAAAGATGTAACACAGAATTGGGTGATCATTTACAGATCGATGTTGCATGGACCGCTACAAGAAATCATTCCTACCACAGGCAATACAACTTTGTAACACCTCATCACTGGGTGCTAGATAAGACTCTTAGACATCACATCTGCACGAAGTGCAACTTGCACAATAGGTTTATCTACAGCTTTATCATTACTAGTTAAACAGTTGTACATTTTTATTCCCAACTTGTATATATTTTAAATATTTCTTCTTTTATTCTATCCTATTATTATTTCATGTATATTGTATCCTATTATTTCATGTACAGTATATTCTGCATGTGTGCTGTGTGTCTGATATTTTTCTGCTGTAACACTGTAATGTTTCCACTTTTGGGATCAATAAAAATCTATATCTCTGTCTGTCTGTCTGTCTGTCTGTCTGTCTGTCTGTCTGTCTGTCTATCACTTTATGCTTTATAAATGGGCAAACCAAACCGGAGAAGTGCATGGTCGACGGGAAGACAATACGAGGGTTAAACGCTTTAAGCAATCATTTAATAAATGAGAAACTTTCAACATAATCCCCAGTAACAGAGAGTCATATAGTGCTGTGGGGGGGAGGGCATTAAGTCAGACTCAGTGGTGAGTCAAACCGGAGCAGAGGGACAGACACAGAGCTGTAGCCGAGCCAAAGTAGACCACTTTTTAATTCATTAACTTTATCGGTTATCGGGCAAATAAAACCAAAGAAACGGCTGTCTATCCCTAACGGAAAGCCAAACCAACAGCTGTTACATTTGGAACCGATGATCTGATTCGAAACCATATTTTCCAAACAATTACAAAAAAACAACAATTACATCGGAATCGTAATTTTTTAAACTATTCCAAGTTGGAACCGGTTCTCGACGCCCAATCCTATTGTCGAAGCTTGCAAACAGGCAAGTTATTGCTCCTGAATACATCCCCCAAGAGCTTCAGTCTGATTTTGAATTCCCTCGGCATCTGCTGATGTGTGATGTATTCCTGCCCCACCGTCACGATGCAAATCAGATATTTGTTTGACCTCTCTGTGTCCGTCCCCCCTCCCCAGCAGGCCTGAAGAAAACATAGAAAGTGTAACATTTGTCCTTTTTGAGGCAAAATAAACAAACCCTTGATGCTTTATTCATTCCCTTTTTATCTATTCAAAAGAACAGAAGAAACTTTTGAACAACCCGTGTTGAAAATAATTAGGATGCAAGTGTGCTCTGACATGATTGAACCAGATGAAATCTAATCAAGATGGTCATGAACTCATAAAAACAACTCAACAAATGATGGTGTGATGCCACGTTCGGTGCCACATTAGATCCATGTTGGAGATTTACAATGTTATAGGGATTTACTAGATTGGGTAAACCCAGCCCGATTTGATTTCGCCCTGCAGCTCAGGCTGGAAACCTGTACATTTATCTATCCTGCTTCTGTTAAAAATTTGCGGGGACCAATCACAAAGTGGCTTATCCACCTGGCGCGCTATGGACCTTTTTCACAGCAGACATGTTGACTTGTAATAGTAGGAAAAGCACAGCTGAGATTGATCACCTTAACGATGGCTCAGTTCCATCAAGTGTCCCAGTAAGATATTTCAGGGAGTCAGCATGCCATAATCCACACAATCGACAAACTAATCGTTAGTTGTAGCCCTTTCAGAAATAGGTTTTCTTCGTAGCCTACTACATTTTTAAAGTGAATAAAAAAAAATGAAAAATACTTTCAAAGTAGAGCTGGGTGATATGGAGAAAATCGAATATTTTGGACCAGATACCCCGATATCGATATTGTGGCGATGTTGTAGTGTTGACAATTGTTGCTTTCACAAAATATGCACACAATGAGATTTTTGATTAAAAAATCATCAGGTATGTTGATATAATGACTAAGTGGGTAAAGGAAAATAATAGAACAGCTAGAACAGTCTGGTAAGTTCAGAAAATGACATCACTCTACTGTAATGCAGCCTTTAAAACCAGTAAAAGACACCACTTATATCAGGATATTACGATATCCAAAATCCAAATATGACAATATCTAGCCTCATATATCAATATCGATATAATATTGATATATTGCCCAGCTCTAGCTGCAAAGCACCATGTTGGAAGAACAAACCTGTATCTCTCCCTAGGTATTAAAATAATGTTGGTGTTCGTTATGCAGCCACTTGACAAACAGCCCTGATGTGCCGTAATTCAGTGAATGGATAGTTTCTCCTTTAACTGTTTACTCTGCGATTTAAATATTTGGAAGCACGAGTTGACACGTTTCTCATCACGGAAACTAATTCCCAGGGAAGGACCTGAGCCAAACCTAGACATTTTAAAGTCATCCAATATGTCCCCCTGCTTTCCATGCTATTCCTCGGCGCTCCCGGGCAGTTTCAAACTGTTTAACCTGCAGCTCCCCCTGTCTAGTTTCCTCCCTGTTGCCCTTCTGATAAACATTACAGCTGAATACGAGTTTAGCCCGTGGTTCTGTGAAAACATCTCTCCTTTTGCTGCAGCGTTGACATCACGTGGGAGAGAGAGGGAATGATGTTTCATGCCATTGGCAGGCGGTGATATTTGAGAAACCTCGAGGCTGCACCTACGTGAAGCGTGAGTCCAAAGTGCACAGAAACCAAAATTGAAAGTGAGTGGATTTATTTAGGCTGCCATGCAACACACGCATTTGGAGGATTTGAAGAAAACCCAATCGTCCCCAAGGCACTCTTTTTGCAATTGGAAATAATTTCAGTCTGCAGTGAATTACCTTTTATATGACTGCAAACAAGTGAGGGGAAAATGCAATTAAGGAAATCGCATCAACTTTATGAATCCTGTGAGGTAAAGAGCAATTAGAGAGGCTGTGAGAGTGGGATTAAGACCATTTAACATGGTTTAAGATAACCGTCGTGAGAGATCATTGGAGTTTAGAGTTTTTGTTTTTGTGAAAATGGTCTTCTATCACCGCGGGGACCTTGAGTTTTTTTGGTCTGTCCGAGTGTTAAACATTAGAGAAGGTTAATGTGAGGCCAGAGAGGGTAGGGATGCTAATTTAGTTAGTTTTTTTCTCCGAGCGATAGCCGACCCTAATTAACCCCCAGCCCCATCCACCCGTCCGGGATTAAGGGCTTTTAAGGCGAGTTTACACCAACGATTCACAACAATACGACAACATTCAGCCTGCCAGTCTACACCCCCGCGAGTGGACGAGATGGTGGATCTTCTTCTCTTTAGTGTTTCTGTCAGCTCGGTGCTGCCTTCACAGGGAACGGGACGTCGCAGCATCCTCTTAAATGAACTCAGCATTACAGCATTACAAATCGGTCTTGTCGCGAAATTTAAAGTCTTCATTAAACATTTCCACAGAAGTTAGGGCCAGATCATCAATCATAATATTCAGGGCAATTAGCCTACATCTCATTTGATGGGGGGTAAGGGACATGGATAATGGATAGCGCGGCGCTGGCCCAAAAAAGGTTGAGAACAACTGGTCTATCCCTACCATAAGTTAGACCAACTTATTTGGAACACGAACATTTAATAATCGATAAAAGATCCCTCAAGCATAATTTAGGGAGAGAATAAATCTCAGAGCTCCAGAGGCAGAGGTGTCAAAAGTATTCCCATTCATTACTCAAGTAGAAGTACAGATACTAGACTTCTGTAGAAGTGGAAGTATCAACTCAAGCTTTTTACTCAAGTAAAAGTGTAAAAGTACTGGTTTCAAAACTACTTAAAGTATAAAAGTAAAAGTAATGTAAGGGGAAAAAATGCCATAAAAGACAAAAGCTTCGCCCGCCCCACAGGGGCCTATAGTGCACTACCCCACCTCCACAAAAAAAGTTTTTTTTCTAAAGGCCATAATGACTATAATAATATTATATTAAAATCATACGTGCAAACTCAGAAGGGCTGAAAAAGGTGACACGTCTCTTCTGTGTCGGCAGCTACAGTCTGGTGTTAGAATCCTCTCCAGTGAAATACAGACACACTTTTACACCGTTTAGCTATCAGCATTTTAGCCGTGTTTACTCCAGCTGCTAGCTAACGGTAGGCTAACGTTACCTACTGTCGAGTATAGTGCTAACTAGCTAATGGTAGGCTAACGTTCCCTGCTGTTGAGTGTAGCGTTAACTAGCTAACGGTAGGCTAATGTTACCTGCTGTTGAGTGTAGCGTTAACTAGCTAACGGTAGGCTAACGTTACCTGCTGTCGAGTGTAGCGTTAACTAGCTAACGGTAGGCTAACGTTACCTGCTGTCGAGTGTAGCGTTAACTAGCTAACGGTAGGCTAACGTTACCTACTGTTGAGTGTAGTGTTGACTAGCTAACGGTAGGCTAACGTTACCTGCTGTCGAGTGTAGCGTTAACTAGCGTCTCGTGCGGCGATGTTTCAGTTCCCGTTTTCGGAGCATCAGACAGAGGAGCAGGCATTTAAGTGGCACCTAATAAGGCACCAAAATCCGCGTTGCTATTCGGTCTGGTAGATAACCGTTGTTAAGGCACCGGTGCCGTATTAGCACCGGGTCTGTGCAGGTGCAATGGATCGCGTACAAACCAATAGGCTGTCGGAATGGTACATGTTTATACTTCTCATCCAACCACAATCAAATTCACTCTCTCCGGATGGCGCGATTTATCTGGATAGTTTTTTTTGGTGTGTGTTTTTTTTTAACGATGACAAGCCCTAATGAAAACAAGCCGAACTGAAATAGGAGTAACGAGGCTATTTTTTAAATGTACGGAGTAGAAAGTACAGATAATTGCGTGAAAATGTAAGGAGTAGAAGTAAAAAGTCTGCTGTAAAATAATTACTCCAGTAAAGTATAGATACCCAAAATTTCTACTTAAGTAAAGTAACAAAGTATTTGTACTTGGTTACTTGAGACAGGTCTGTCCAGAGGTTTGTGATCGGGGGACTCTAGCTCTTAGGTTAGTACCTGATGCAGTCTCACTGAGCTGTGGGCTGGCTGTAGCTGCGCTGCTAGACTGTGGAAAAGAGATTTTTATCTCGAACGTCTTTAAGCCTCTGGAAACGAGGGAGACTGAGGGATGAAAGTCATTTGCAAAGACAAGTGGAGTTACTCGCTGCAGACTTAAGTCGTTGCACTTCATCGCTCTTAGCTGAGAGGGAAACGGCGGAGCAAGGGAGTGGAGGGAAAAAAAAGGGTAAAAGAGGTGTTTGTTCACATGCCGACTTTGTCGGAGAGCGTGTCCTCCTCGCGTTCTCCGCACAAGGCTGACGTTGAGCCGCTGCTGGCTGCAGCGCAGGCCGAGCGCGTGCAGAAGCTGCTCTGTATGCCTGTCAGGGATCTGCTTGGCCCAGATCAGCGCAGGGAGCCAAGTGAGGGACAGGTGCAGCAGACAGCCTGTGGGTACGGAGCGAGCAGTCGGCCTTTTAATTACAGCCACGTGGGTGATGGAGCTGCTTGTTTTTATTTATTTTTTTATGCTCAGATGATTAAGCTAATCCCAGGATGCCAATTTAAGGCCAGCTCTGTGCTTCACCGTGCTAAGCCTTACACACACACACATAAGATGCATCCTCGAGAAGGCCTGTTTTTCAGCTTGAATCTGCTTCACAGTCACACTAAGCTTGGGTCAGATAGGAACATTTCTGGGCTCCATTTATAAGGTTTAGGGTGCAGCACCCTAAACCAAATGAAGGTAACTAAAAGACTTTTCTCTTTAGTCGGGACTTCTTTAGCTTTAAATGTGCCGTAGGTAGGATTGCGAAGATCCAGGATTAAGCCCAAAAATTCTAAATTCAAAACATCGACAACTTGTCAGTCCCTCCCCCCCCTTTCTGCTGAAGCCCAAAACGGTCTCCTAAGCCCCTCCCCCCACAAGGGAGAATGAATGCGTGTGCCTGAGCAGTGATTGACACGACGCAGTTAGACACCCCCCCGGCCCTGATTGGTGCATCTGAACAGTTAGACACTCTCCCCCTGGCCCTGATTGGTGCATCTGAACAGTTAGACACTCTCCCTCTGGCCCTGATTGGTGCATCTGAATAGTTAGACACTCTCCCCCTGGCCCTGATTGGTGCATCTGAACAGTTAGACACTCCCTGGCCCTGATTGGTGCCTCTGAACAGTTATACACCCCCCCTGGCCCTGATTGGTGCATCTGAACAGGGAGCGGTGGATTTTTGCAAATCGCACTACAGGCTGTAGGTGGTGCCAGAGGAGCTGGATTTTTTATTAAAGGACCTGCTTCATGTAGTTCTACTGGAACATAGGGTCAGTTTCAGCAAATATGACAGAAAGTTAGTTTTATAAGACTTACCTACTACACCTTTTAAGTGTTTTCTTTAAGCTTTTTGAGTGTTTTTTTTTAATCTATGATCTGCTCTAGCTTTTACAATGTTGTAGACACAAATAAAAATAATAATGGTCCAAAATTATGTGAAATTTCATTTTTGTTCATTGAGGGAGGAGCCCTAAACCCCCGCCAAATACTGTACATGCACCTAAGTGTTCCCCAAACCATGGGGAAACACTGATTGTCCAACTGGTCCTCTGTATCTTGTGCTCGCTAAATAACCCCTCACGTTGTAGGTGGGAACGCGGACTCTGACCCTTGTGCCGTCATTGTCGGCCGCTGGTAATCTTGATGAAGCAGGAATTAAAGGTCACCTGCTGTTTATTAGTCCGCGCACGGATTTCTGAACTGTAAAACGTTCCCAATTAAGTCTCATCATTGAGAACGTGCTATTAACTGCCGGCTGACAAATGGACCTGGACTTTTCACCTCAAGTTGTTGTGTTCAGATTTATTATTGTTGGCTGGGAGAATGTTTCCTGTTTCCATGCTGAAAAAAACCTGTGTGTGTGGTGTGTGTGTCGTGTGTGTAGTTGACTACAGTACTAGGCATGCACCGATTCATCCGCCGAACAACAACAACTTTAATGAGCTGCTGGAACAAGATGCATGGAAACCGATTGTGCGGGAAATGAACTAATACAGTAGGAGATAAAAACTGTGCTCAGCAGCATTTTGTTCCCACCAGGGGCGTATATCTTTGTGTTAAACATGGGGGGGGGGGGCGTTGAGATCTCCAACTATCTAGGGAGGTCCCGGGACAGAAACGACACAAACATTGAAGAAATAATTGGAAAAAAACTCAACTAGAGACAGAGACCTTGAAAAAGGTGTGGAAATAATAACGTAGAAAGAAGCAACAAAAACTTTGAAAAAAACATTTTTTTGTGAAAAAGGAGACAAAAACTCCCAAACCAGCAACATAAATGTTTAAAAAAAGAGGCAAGAATGACAGAAAACACGACAAAAACATCCAAAGAAGCAACGAAAACCTTCGTAAAAAGCCCAGTTTAGATTATTCTGAGGGTTGTAACTAGGGGTGTAAGAAAAAAATCGATATACTTGAGTATCGAGATACTGTATCGATTTTCAAAAAAGCAATATAGTTTTATTTATTTTTAGTTTACGTGAAAAAAATATTCATGTAAGACAGTGGTTCACGTTTATGTTGTGTTTAAACCCCCTACTGCTAGATGGCTATGCTGAGACGCACCACTGGTGTCCTCGCCTAGTAGTGCCTAACAGTGCCTAACAGGGCCTAACAGTGCCTAACAGGGCCTAACAGGGCCTAGCAGTGCCTAGCAGGGCCTAACAGGGCCTAACAGGGCCTAACAGGGCCTAGTAGTGCCTAACAGGGCCTAGCAGTGCCTAACAGTGCCTGACTTTTTGCTAGAAGCTAACAACGTAGCTATGGCTGAACTTTGGCCTACTTTTATCATACACACATTTGATTTACTGAATTGTTTACCTAAAGTAAACTTCTTTGACTTTTATGCACATCATTTCTTTTTTTAAATATTAGTTTTTCTAAAATTATGCTTTAAAGAAATCCCAATATATCGCCTTACGCACAGTATCGGAATATATTGCAATATATTGAATCGTGACCCATGTATCGTGATACGTATTGTATCGCCAGATTCTTGCCAATACACAGCCCCCGCAGGCTACGCCTATGTTTCCCACAGTTTTTCGATTCAAACTCCCCAAGTTTCCAGAAGGAACCCTTTCTTTCTCTCACCGTTAGGCCTTCTCTGTGAAGTGTGACGACTCCATTTGATTTTGACAGATCGCGGCCCAATAGATGTTTCCTGCAGCTCAGAGAGCTTTGGAGGAAGAGTCAGTCACTCTCGTCTTCTAGTCTTAAATCGCTTTTCACCAATCGAGACCGCAGCCATGCCAGCACTGCCGAACAGCTGTTTGAAGATTGACGCGCTGTCTCCGGGAGAAATTGCTGCATTTTTTGCTCCGCTAGACCGTGGCCGTTCCTTAGCGAGCTCCTCAGCAGGAACAGCAGGTGATGTCACCGTTAGCATTCATAGGGCTTTTATCATTTCATTCACACATAAGCCTGTCTACGTCTTGGATCATAAATATTTTCATTGGCATTGATTAGGGATGCAAAGCGATGCGTGAAAATACAAGCTGTGGGTGAGGAGAAGTTGAATGAAACGAGCTATGAATGCTGGGATTTTTTTCACCCCCAAGCTCAGGGAAATGTTTGAGGTAGGATCTGGGTTCGATGGTGTTTTATGCCCCCAACTGCTCCTTCCTGCCCTACTGCTTTTAGATGTACAGTAACACTGGATTATTGAAATTATTCAATAATGTTCAAGTAAGTGATACGGAACACCATGTTGTATTTTCAAAATCCAATTAGCCACTTTTGTTCATTTTGTATGTACTGTCCTCCTCCTCATCTGTTGTACGAAACTCATCCTGAACTGGTAGCTGCCTGCTGATTGGTTTAAAGAAAGGGAGCGGAGTTCGCAATTCATTAACTTTTTTCCGAACTTCCAAATATGTCCCCAAAGCAAAACTTTGTCAACATGTGTTTTTTCTGAAAAGAAAAATGTCTCTGGTTTGTTCATCTCACTTCAGTGTTCCCTCTAGTGGACTGAAAAAGCAATTGATCTTATTATTCTCGTACCAAAAAGTTTATTTCTCATGTGCAATTTATATAATAAAAGATTGATACTTGGCGTCCGTGTACCGATACAGTATTGCAATGGAAAATATCCCGATACTACGCTGCATCGATCACCCCCACCACCCCACCCCTAGAAACGGGTGTTTGTTCCTCAGGAGTGTTTTAATCCAAACCAAACAACCGTTTTTTTCCTAAACTTAACTAGTCGTTTTGGTGCCTAAACTTAACTGTCCTGGCCGCATGACGCTCACTTTTTCAAAGATTATTTTTTGGGCCATTTTGGGTCTTTATTTTTGACAGGACAGATAAAGCCATGAAAGGGGAGAGAGAGAGAGAGGGGGGAATGACATGCAGCAAAGGGCCGCAGGTCGGAGTTGAACCCCGGGCCCGCTGCGTCGAGGAGTAAACCTCTATATATGGGCGCACGCTCTACCAACTGAGCTACCTGGGCGCGCCATGACGCTCACTTTTTGTCAGCTAAACTTAACTATAATATCCGCTGAAAGGACCCTCACCTCACGGTGCTCTGTACCCAGATCCCAGTCACCTTTTGTCGGCTAAACTCAACTACCGACTGCGTGCTGATTCGATCGATAGCTCACGGAGCTCTGTAGCCGGCGTCACATGACGAGCAGGCGGTCGCCTCATTCTGTAGGATATCCTACGAATTGGTGTGCATAAAGTTTTGTATGATATCATATCATATTCATGAGAATGCTTTGAGCCATAACATACTCCAGTGCTATAGAGATAGGTCTGTCAATGCAAGAAATAAAGATTGAGTTACTCAAGGAATCATTTTCAACCCTAATTTGCAATATTTGCTTCACGAGGAACACCGAGAACAGAGAAAATAACCCAACATTAGCTGTTGTAAAATTCTACCGTGCTGCCACCGAAGAATCAAGATGTCACCAGTGTCAACCAGTTTCTAATTGTACTTGCAGCCGTTAAAACGTCTAAAATAGTCACCCCAAAAAAAAATCAGCAAAGGACTAGATTTCAATGGAGTGAAAGTAGCTCATTCATATCAGGTCTTTTCCCTTTGGGAAGAGGGTCAAAGAGATTCAGAGAGTCAGTGAGTGCTTTCAGACCTTTGCACTGCATGTGGGTGTGGTAATTGTTTGAGAAGAGCTCTCGGTGAATTTTGAGCTTATGCACGCAGTTTTTCCATTTGCTTCTTGTTGAGCTGCTGTATCACACTTCTGTCTCCCTTCTCTGTAAAACTGTGTCATGCCCGTCTTAGACAAACCAGATGTTTTTTTAGAGTTGATTGGCACAGGATCCTGTTGAAGCTTTCGGAAATGTTAATTGTTCTCTAAGGCACCGGAGTACACCTGTTATTGTAATAGTTCTGCTGACTGATTGCGGTAATAAGGCTTGTTTGAGATGAGCTAGGACTGCGGAGAATTGTTCACCGGCGGTTGCAGCCCAGTGCATGCCGGTTAGATTGTGGTTGTGCCCGCCTAACTTCTCCACAGCGCTGTGTCTGGCTAGTCCATACATCCTTCTGGGATGGGAGAAAACCGTGCTCTGGTTTATTGGCATTTCTTTAAACCAGTCACAATCGTCTTGGGCGGTGCTAAGCTCTGCACGGAGCCTCTGCAAAATAGCCTCTGGAAGGAACTTGTTTTGGTGGAACATGTGTACTTCAAAAGTAGTTTAAGTCGTGCAACAGAAAACTCAGATTGGACAGATAGTCTAGCTAGCTGTCTGGATTTACCCTGCAGAGATCTGAGGAGCAGTTAACCATAGTCCTCAGAAATCCACCGGAGGTTAGAACGCCAACACAAAGAAAGAGGAAGGGGACGCACATACGGGCGAAAAGAAGGATATTTGGCGGAATTTCCGGCGGCATTGGAGCAATCCCGGAAGTGTCACTTCTTGGATATAGACGAAGTCTGACTTGATCCCGACTTGCTCTGACGGTATGAACACGCGGGCAACGATAACCTCACGAGATCAAGGCGGCCGCAGGTTTTAGAGCCAGGCTCCGCACCTCTGCTCTCCGCCAACTGAAATACCCAGGGCATGATGGGAAACGCCAGGCTCTCAGCTGATCGGTTCAAAATCAACTCAACACGATGATGTTTTAGATAAACGTTTAATTTTTTTATTTTTTGAATTGGAGAGATTGTAGTTCATATTTGTCTGATTTGAAGGCTTATTCTGCACAGAAGACATGTTGTGTGGCTGATGGTGACGTTTAGTAGTTAGAGACACTAAATCCGTTCAGATTACATCAACAGTCTGTTGTATAGAAACACCGGCAACAGGTCGCATGTCGAGCATTGTAACAGGCTGTTCTGTCAGAACACATACAAGCTGAATGTATGGGTCTGATATGATTTTAATAAGTCGGAACTAACAGGATATGAGTTCAGACTGAATGCTGCTTGATTATTAATGTGAAAAATGATTTAAGAAACATTTCTTTATAAAAAAAGGCATGAACAAATGCAAATTCTAGTGCTTGAGTGCAGAACATACCTGTGTATGTAAAACCTGTGTACATTTAATGCTCATCAATTTCAAAAGCTTAAACTCTTGATAATGTTTAAACTCTGACACATTTCAGTGCTTAAACTTTTAAAGAACGACACACTTGTTTTTTGTGTCTATCTGGAAACAACCACCTCATTTTATTAATTAAAATATCAATATTCAATGCCAGCGTATCGATTCTCGTATCGCGCAAAGGAGGACGACAATATACTGTATTGTAGTATGGCTATTTTTTCCCACCTGTAGTCATTATCATGGAGTTTTTTTTTTTTTTTTTTTTAAGTTAATCCTAATTCTGTGAGCACCAATAAACCCGATCAGATTCCAAAACCTGTATGGTTAGATACGGCGCAACATGTATCAAGGAAAATTAGGGATCGACCGATATGGATTTTTTAGTGCCGATACAGATTTTTATATTTTTTTTCATCAGCCTTAGCCGATAACGGGCTGCCGATTTTCTTGAGCCGATATTTGGAGCTGATACTGCTTTTGCTCCCTCAATTTACATCATAAAAATGTAAACCCTGCCACACTGGATTTGTTTTCGGAATCTGCTCTGCCATTTCTTTAAAAGTAATAAACAAAAACACAGATCAGTGTCACTTCTGCAATCATCTTACATTCATATCACCCACATTCTGTGTGCAATGTGCATCATATGGGTGGGTGCACTGCATATGGTTAACTGTGCTTCATCAACATCTACAACACAGCCTTGATGATGAATTGCTTGCTGACATATTATAAGACAGATATAATCAAGTCGTCACAAAATGTCCTTTGTCAACACATTTAAATAATTTAAGAAAACAATAAACCTGAAAAGTAGCCACTGAAATAAAGTGCTTGATTTGTAATTTAAGACTGCCATGGTGCCAGTGGGGGAGGGGCAGTGCGTGGTCTGCACCATTGACATATATATAATGGACCAATAGACCCCGTTGCTCTGGATGGAGACCAGTGAAGGATATTAGAAGCACTTTTCCGGTGATCTCTTGCTTTACTGCGCAGCCTCCAACTGACAGAGACAACTTAGATGTGACGTGAGCAACCTGTCTGAAAGTGTGAAGTCTTCTGGTAGCTGTGCCGAGAGAAATCTCAATCATTCCCAATCTTACAGAGACGGACAGTGTAGGGATATGTAAGGAGATAACATAACACAGGCTAATTACTGATCACTAACATGCTAGTTAACATTAGTAATTAAACCTAAACAGCTAATGGAAGTCCAAACTGCCTGTGAGCTTCTCCTGTACTATACGGTAATTCCTCTACTGTGTGACAGTAAGTCTCGTGGTTATGACCCAATCGTTAGCCTATTTTTACAAAAACGTCTGCTACGGAGCCATAACGTGAGGTACAAGGTAATGGAGCCTTTTATACATTGTTTCTTTAGAAATAAACAACGGACAAATAGTCTTTAAACGCTTCAGATGTAAAGTTATTCGCTGTCAAAGTGGCGCCAAAATGTATGCTAGTCAGTGGAATGCTAACGGGAGGTGATCTCTTTGTAGCGTCAAAATGGCGCCATAGGAGGTTCGAGTTCTGAAGCGAAGCTTACCCCCTTGGTCTGCACGTGGACTGCAGCGTCTCCAGCAACACAGAGCTGCCTGAATGATGAATGAATGAAGTATTTTGGTGCTGCAGAGAGGTCCAGGCCGGCAAACCGTCAGACTAAAGAACAAATCTTTTGTTTGGTACGGATACTCAAAACCACTTTAATATTTTTCATTCATAATGCCAAAAAAAAAAAAGATCATTCCCTCCAATATTATTAGATATTTTCCTCATATTGTGCAGCCCTATACGATACTGTTAGTACTGTATCAGTGAGCATTTGAACGGACTTTGAAAGGGAGCCGCAGCTTCATTTTATGTTTTAATCTCGAATGTGATGAGTCATTTCTGAGCCGTGAGTCACTTTCTATTGTTGGTCTCTTTGAGTCTCAGGTGAACTGTTGCTCGTGTCTGTACCCAGCGTGGATGTGAGGCAGCGGGCTGAAACCAAGCTGGTAAACGGTGTTTCCCACAGATTTGGAGTCTTTTTATTTTTATATTGTTTTGTATTGTGTTTTTCAATGAGGGGTCTGAGGGATGAACCCTGAAGCCTGGTAATACGGTAATACGGGAATATCGTGCATGAATTCACCCGGAACTCCTGGACTGCTTTTTTTCCCACATAGAACCGGGCTGGTTAAAGTTAACTTAACTGACGTTGCGTTTAGGTCCACTGTAACAAGCGCTAACATTAGCTAACGTTAGGCTCTATGTAGTCTCGCTTGCCAGACCTCCACAGCTCTGTGGAGTAAGGTCTGGCTACAACACAGATGCATTCTGGGATAGGAGGGAAAAGAAATCGCTCTGGGTTGTTTGCATTTCTTAAAACCAATCGCAGTCGTCTTGGGCGGGGCTTAGCTCCGGACGCAGCGACTTCGACTTGGCAAAATAGTTCGGGAAGGAACTTGTTTTGGTGGAACATTTGCACTCCGCCAAAGAAAAAACGCCACATACAATATTAAATATAGTTAACTGTTGACACAATGCAGTAACGTGATCTATTTTTTTTTTGCACGGAAAAGGGACATCCGGCAACGAGGGCAATGTTCCGGCGATTATCGTGTAAATGGATCGTCGGCGATTCGGACTAGGCTCTACGTATGTGATAAACAACGGCAGACAGAAACTTACTTGCGGGTTCGGGAGTTCCAAGTGAAATTGTGAAAGCCACCGTCATAGATGTACAGGAGAGCCAGACGGCTGACAGCGCTCAGACAGTCAGAGTGCGCACTCAGGGACACACACACACACGAACACACACACACACACACACACACACACACACACACACACACACACACACACACACACACACACACACACGAACACACACACACACACACACACACACACACACACACACACACACACACACACACACACACACACACACACACACACACACATATCTTTGTGGGGACCCATCATTGACATAATGCATTCCCTAGCCCCTTACCCTAACCTTAACCATCACAACTAAATGCCTAACCTTAACCCTTACTCTAACCTTAACTATCACAACTAAATGCCTAACCTTAACCCTTACTCTAACCTTAACCATCACAACTAAATGCCTAACCTTAACCCTTACTCTAACCTTAACCATCACAACTAAATGCCTAACCTTAACCCTTACTCTAACCTTAACTATCACAACTAAATGCCTAACCTTAACCCTTACTCTAACCTTAACCATCACAACTAAATGCCTAACCTTAACCCTTACTCTAACCTTAACCATCACAACTAAATGCCTAACCTTAACCCTTACCCTAACCTTAACTATCACAACTAAATGCCTAACCTTAACCCTTACCCTAACCTTAACCATAACCTAATTCTATCCCTAATCCTAAAACCAAGTCTTAACCCTCAAACAGCCCTTTAAACTTGTGAGGTCCAGCATTTTGGCCCCACAAAGCTGTCCGGACCCCACAAGTATACTGTATTCCCGGTTTTTGGACCCCACGAATGTAGTTAAACAAGAACACACACACACACACACACACACACACACACACACAACACACACACACACACACACACACACACACCGCCACAAATGAATCAATGTAATGGATACACTGGTAAATTAATATTCCATTGTGAACCAGCCACTGAATCACCGTCTCTCTGACAGTTCTCGGAGCGTTGCCTCTGCCCACTTTAGTTTCACGTTATACACTCTCATATTGGACTTCTGTCAGTTGAGCCCCGCGCTATCATCCCGTGGCCTGATTGTCCCCTCACTGACAAATGTCGATAATTGCCTTCCTGTGGAGCTGTAAAAGCTCTCCCGGCTGAGCTCTGATTGGCTCTTCCTAACCAGCCGTGGAGAGCAGCAGCGTGCCGCCGGCTCACCGCGGCACAGTAAAAAAAAGCTTGGCACACCAGGACGAGGCAGCCATGGGGGAGATGTAGGAGGGATGCTGGTAGGATTAGGGCCAATGGGATAACTGATTTGCGGATCATTATGTAAGCCACATCTGTCCCTCTGCCCCCTTCGGTGGCGCCGGGCCTCCCACGCTGAATGCAGCCAAACCCAGCAGCAACACGATGAGACGAGGCTCAGAGTTGTGCTTCCAGAGAGGAAACCGAGGGGAAGGGGCGAGATGGTGAACGCACTCCTGGCTGCTTGCGGTGTTTTCCCCTAGCTTCGTGGAAGACTTAGGCGCGTGTATTTGACGGGGGGATTTGGGCGTCCTTCCTCATGAAAATGTTTCCCCCATACATTTTGTGTCTCAGTGGAAACGCTGGGTGCTTTTGCAACATCAAGAGGCACTGCAGCATTCAGTGGTGTTGAAGCACTATTACCGGTACTCGTGACATGCAACCAACTAACAATTCTTTTCATTGTCGATTAATCTGTCGATTTATTTTCTTCATTAATAGATTAGTTGTTGGGTCTCTAAAATGTCAGAAAACGGTGAAAAATGTGGATCAGTGTTTCCCAAAAAGCCCAAGATAACATCCTCAAATGTCTTCTTTTGTCCACAAGTGAAAGATATTCAGTTTACTGTCACAGTGGAGAGAAGAAACTACAACAATATTCACATTTAACACGCTGCAGTCAGAGAACTTTGACCTTTTTTTTTCTATAGAATTTGTATTGGCCCTATACGAATAGGCGGATGGAAACATTTTGCTTATAATTATCTCTCAATGGAGACACTGTTCCATGTTTCTCTTGACTTCTCCACAAGGCCAGAGATGTACAGCGTTACAAAACCCGTCCCGGGAGGAATTACTCACCGTGTTCAAGGATGCTGCAGCACATTACGCCCTTCCTATCGCTGTACCTTGACCCCGGCGGCGTCGGCCTGAAGGACGGTCCGCCGTTCTGCGTTAGATTCAAGGACGGTCGGAGAGAGGTTTTGACGTCCAGACGAGGCATAAGCTGCTCTCTGAGCCCGGGCCGGGCCGCCGATTTACACGTGATGGTCACCGTGGAGCCTTTTCCCTGCTTCCTCTACCTTTCAGACATGATAATAAGGAGCTTATTTGAACAGCACTTTGCTCAGATGACTTTGGGCGGGAGCCAGTGGAAGCTGCGGTAACACGGCTGAAGATTACCACTGAAGCCCCTTACACATCCGTCCCACGATGTCTGCCGTTATAAAACAAATTTTGAACTTGAACGGCATGGTGTAAAGTGGTAGTGTGGCCTGTCGCTCGGAGTGGTCGCCCCCATAACCCACAAAAGTGTCCCTGAGCAAGACACTGAACCCCAAGTTGCTCCCCGGATGCTGTGTATACATAGCTGTCCACCGCTCCTAACACTCAGATTAGACTTTAAGTCTTTGTCAATAGTCAGTGAAGAGAAACTGATGACGGCTAGTGGAGAGAACATGAAGAGTCCAATACTTGCCCTTTCGACACGTACCGTACCGTCCTGTCAGACTCATATACTGTAAATGTGCTGCTAAACATGTGTGTTTTAAGCCCCCAGCGTCTCCTTCCCAGCAGCGCTGCCTGGAAGGCATTAGGATTAATTCAATTTTATTTATAGTATCAATTCATAACAAGACGCTTTACAGATAGAGTAGGTCTAGACCACACTCTATGATTTACAAAGACCCAACAATTCCAGTAATTCAAGAGCAAGCATTCAGTGCGACAGTGGAGAGGAAAACCTCCCTTTTAGGGAGAAACCTCAGACAGACCCAGGCTCTTGGTAGGCGGTGTCTGACGGTGCCGGTTGGGGGTGTTATGAACAGTGGCGATAATATTCACAATAAAGATAACGGAACAGTGACTAGAAATAGTAGTTGTAGTAGTTCATGGCATAGCACGGCACTGCAGGGCGTTACAGGGCGTAGCAGGGTATAGGCAGGGCATCACAGGACGTAGCGGAGCACTGCAGGGCGTAGCAGGGCACTGCAGAGTTTAGGAGATTAGGCAATGGTTAGGGTTAGGGTTAGGTGCCTTGAAGTCAACGTTCGTAGCGCTGCCTTGAAGTCGATTAGGCTATGGTTAGGGTTAATGTTAGGTGCCTTGAAGTCAACGGTCAGAGCGTTGCCTGGAAGGAGACGTTTGGGGCTTAAAACACCATTGAGCGTTTCAAAACCACTAAAATCTTCCTTCAAACCTTTTCAGCTGTTTTTCACGGACAGAAAGTGCAGTGTAGAAATCCCTCTCCCTGCCAGTGTGCAGTGTGTTTAAAAAAATTAAATAAATAATGTTCAATGGAGAAAAAGTGGTTGTGTTTTTTTTTACCCAGAAATGTCAAAAGAATACATGTTTAAAGCTCTAATGGAGCTTTTTCACAGCAGACATTTTGACTTGTCATAGTAGGAAAAGCACAGCTGAAATTGATAACCTTAACAATGGCTCAGTTCCATCAAGTGTCCCAGTAAGCTATTTCAGTGAGTCAGCATGAACAATACCAGGGTCTCTCCTAAGTGGAATGCAGCCATCAGTAATGGTTTAATACCAGGACCTCTCCTAAGTGGAATGCAGCCATCATTAATGGTTTAATACCAGGGCCTCTCCTAAGTGGAATGCAGCCATCATTAATGGTTTAATACCAGGGCCTCTCCTAAGTGGAATGCAGCCATCATTAATGGTTTAATACCAGGGCCTCTCCTAAGTGGAATGCAGCCATCAGTAATGGTTTAATACCAGGGCCTCTCCTAAGTGGAATGCAGCCATCAGTAATGGTTTAATACCAGGACCTCTCCTAAGTGGAATGCAGCCATCAGTAATGGTTTAATACCAGGGCCTCTCCTAAGTGGAATGCAGCCATCAGTAATGGTTTAATACCAGGACCTCTCCTAAGTGGAATGCAGCCATCAGTAATGGTTTAATACCAGGACCTCTCCTAAGTGGAATGCAGCCATCTTTAATGGGTTTGAATACACCTGTGCTGTTCCTACTATGACATGTCAACATGTCTGCTGTGAAAAAGGTCTATTGCAATACGGGAAGCCGTAATATTTTTGCTGAAGCTTATCGTACCGTCAGAGTCTCCCGCTGGCTCGTGCCTAGACTGGTGGAGGTACTGGACGTGCTTGTGGTTTGCCCGGTTGGTAGTTGAGATCAACACTGACTCACTGTTTTTCTGCAGAATAAACCTCCTGCAAGGGGGTGAAATTGTTCACACAACATGAAAGTTTTTTTCCTGCGTCTGTGTCACGCATCTGAGAGTGAAGCACAGCTCTCCGCCCCGCAGACGGGAGAGAAGCAAGCCAATCTACCGTGGCCTTTGTCCAGGCCTCTGCCTGGCATCGGCGGTCACAGCAGAGCCGTGGATAATGACTCCTGTTGGGAGATGAGACGCTGCGCGGCAGCCCCGCTGCGCCCTTTCTTTTCAGAGGAGGTGTCGGCGCTGCAACCTCCGCCCGGAGAGCCTCAGCGTCGGCAGCAGATAGCGGCGGGGCTGGATTTGGAATAGATCTGCAGTCTCTATAACTGAATATTCCTCTGTGGGCTAAAAAACAAACAAACAACAGATTGGGTTCAGCAATGCAGTCGATGCCAGTGGCTTGTTTTTTTTCTTAATGGTGTCAAAAGGTTTTTTTTTTCTTCATTTTGTTCCTCTGCCCTTCAAGTAACATTTAGCTGCTTAGTTTTTAGTTTTTCTCTCTTTCCGATGGTTCAGTGATTGCACCTGCAGGATGGTTTTTATCTGAAAACAAACGATTTCCTTTGGCTTCTTCCTGCTGGTCTGGTTTTTCCAGAAACAAGAGACTGTACCAGAGAGAGGTCAACCTGTTTGGGAAACGATGCATCTCACCGCTGGGTAGCATTTTCCAAATGTCTCGTGACTGCAAAGATGACTATTTGCCAGCAAACAACTTTGCCTTGCTGGATCTGTAACCGAGTGTGGTGGCAGCGGAGGTGCACTATTTTTAGAAAGCGAGGATTGGTAGCTTACGTTTCTGTGTGATGAGCCAGGACGGCCGGGGCAAATTGACTTCTCTGTGAAGTGGTTGAGGAGAGGAAGAGGAGGAGAATAGGACAGACAGGTAATTGTGTCTCTGGGGGGGGGGGGGGGTGAAGTGGATCAGCCTGTGATCTGACCCACAAGAAGGGGGGAAGGAAGAAAGAACACAAAAGCTTTCTCTTCTCAAGCAAAGCTTCTGTCGACTCTCAGCAAAAGGAAACCGAAAAGGGAAGTATTGACCAAAGGTGGTCGGATTTGACAAAAAAGGCAACGGACACATTGAAAAGATCGACAACAATGTTGAAAAAAGCTACAAAATTGTTGAAAAAAGTGACACAAATGTTGCAAACCTTATGATAAAAATCTTAAGAAACGCTGTAAAAATGCTTTCGAAAATAGCAACCAAAACGTCAAACAAAAATGGTGGAAAAAGTGACACAAATGTAAGAAAAAAAAAAAAGTGGCAAAAAACTTCCAAATCAGAACAAAATGTCAGACAATTGTGAAAAATGACCATCAGCGTCAAGTACGACGTCCTCAAATGTCTCGTTTTGTCCCCAACTCAAAGATATTCAGTTTCCTGTGCCAGAGGAGAGAAGAAACTAGAACAATATTCACATTTAAAGTGATGGTTCGGAGTAATTTCACCCTAGGGTCCTTTGCACCATGACCTCGAGCCAAACACCCCCCCAGAAGCTTTTTTCACCTGGGTCTGACATTGGGAGAGTTAGCTAGAGTAGCGTTATCAGCTGAATAGCTTAGCGCAGGGGCTAATGGACCCACGTTTGTATCTTGTAAGTTACCCCACTAATAATGCCCGAAATGATACCAAACATCTACAGTAGTACAAATAGGTTATGTACTCATAAAACGATGGATTGGAAAGTTTATAAGTACACCAGAAGTTTATGTAAATAACACTTGCCTGCTGGCTTCTGCTCTCTGCTGTTGTTGCTGCTGTAAGACGAGTGCTTAGGGCTGTCTACAAATTACAACACCGAAAAGAGATGCAACAAAAATATTTATTAATTTAACTTTTTTTTTAAAGTAAGTGCTGTAATATAACTAGCAGGAGACAAGTAATAATTGAGGTAAGTTTGGAGACATTACCTTATTTAATCATTGAATTAATAAATATTTTTGTTGTAACTCTTTTCGGTTGTAGTAATTTGTAGACGGCCCTAAGCACACGTCTAACTGCAGGTAGCAGCGCAGCAGCAGAGAGCAGAAGGGAAAGCGGGCACAGTTTTCATAAACTTCTGGTGTACTTACAAACTTTCCAATCCATCGTTTATGAGAGCATAACCTATTTGTACTACTTGTAAACATTTGGTATCATTTCGTATTATGATAGTGGGTAACTTACGAGAGTACTAAGCGATGAGTCCATAACGCTCAATGATTGCATTAGCTGAAAATTAACTTCTCAGTGAGATGTTTGCTTCGAGGTCATGGTACAAGAGACTAAAAACCATCACTTTAACAAGCTGACATGAGAGAAGTTGGACCTTTTTTCCCATAGAAAAATGACTCAAACCCATTAATTGATTATCAAAATAGTTGGCGATTCATAACTAATTGATTAATCTTAGTAGCTCTAGGGTCAAATGGACTTTTCCCACGACTGAAACTCTTCCATGAAACCCCAAGAACTTTTGTACAGACTTTTTTACTGCCTTTTTAATGCAGACATTTAGTTCTGTTTTGGGTCCTGAGTTGTAGTTCCTGACCCTCTAAATGTCCCTCCCCCCGAGGTAGAACGTCCTGATGGCCCGGTTAGCCCCAGGGCAGTATTGAACATCACTGACTGGTCAAACACTAGCCTCCTCATGTGTACAACAAGCATTAAGACTTCCGCACTGCTACCTTTTTGTTTAAAAATGATAATCTTTTGCTACGTTTATGCCTCGAGTCCACAGTACTACAGCGTTTCCGAGCCCCTAAAGCCTTAACATTTGGAAACACTGCTGTCCCGTTTTTGGATTGAAAACTCCGGGGTTGCTTTGTAGTCTGGACGGGCGCACACGAGAACTTTAGGAACATCAGTCTCATCGGTTCAGTATAGAGCCCGACCGATAAAGGATTTTTAAGGCTGATATCGATACAAATATTTGGTGATTTAAAAATCCGATGTATCGGTCGATATATATATATATTTTTTAAATCCAGAAATGCGTAACAAAACAGATTTCCCTAACATAAGTTATCTGTAGTTATTTATGAGTCCTCTCTAAAATAATGATAATGCAGTTTAAAAATAAACTTGTTTTATTGTCACAACAGAACATCAAAATATATTAAGTTTATTAAGTTCTGATAAATAAAATGTATAAAAATCCAAACTTAAGATATGAAACGTAAAGGGTTAAACACGAGTGTAGCCAACAGGGAGGTTGTAGAGCGCCCTCTGGTGGACAGACTACGCAACGCCAACACTCAGAACATGATTGAAGGGGGTTTCGTCATTTTTATTTTATCTTTTAAATATTAATTTATCGGCAATTATAAATGCCGATACCGATAGTTTGGAAAATGCCTAATATATAATGCCGATATATCGGCCCGCCGATATATCGGTCGGGCTCTGGTTAGGTAGCTTACAGACCTTTTCAGTAAATGTTGCTTCAAGCTGATGAATCCCTGCTCTTATTTTTCACCGTTGTTGTTCTTTCTCCAAAGCATTTTCTGCGTTTTCAAATTATACATCCATGATTTGCAACCGCATATTAACGTCAGACAATCTGCCTGCTGTTTTCGCCGTCACACACATGCCCAGTGTGTGCGAATGGTCGTGATGTGCGTTGTCGGACGGAGATCATTTCTGAAACGGAGCCTAAACGCTTCTGTGGACAGATATCGATTTTGTCAAAGTTCTCAGCGGACCTTGGTAAAAAGATTGGGTACCTATTTTTTTTTTTATTTCAAGAACATACTTTTTCCCTTGTCTTTTCTTTTTCTGCCTGTATAGTAGGGCTGCACAATTAATCGCAATTTCATCAAAATTGCAATATGGACTAGTGCAATTTCCAAATCGCAGGGGGCGCGCAATATTTATTAAAGGAAAAATATGTGTCAACCCATTCTGAATGAAGTATTGTGGGGCTGCAGAGACGTCCTGGGCCTTCAAATCCCATCCTACAGACTAAAGGAAATCTCTTTGTTTGGCACCGATTCTTGCAAAAATCCCCCTACATGGCTATAGTCAGACATGGGGGACTCGAGTCAAATGACTTGACTCGAGTTAGACTCGAGTCGCAAATTTTAGGACTTGAGACTTGCTTGATTAACATTCATAAAAGACTCGACTTGACTTTGACTTGATATTCATGACTTGAGACTTGACTTAGACTTGAGTCAAATGACTTGAAATGACTTGATTTTCTGTTTAATAAATATATTTTTCCCTTCTGATATTGAGGAGGAGTTAACTTTACGATCTTAGTGCTGTTGCATGCGCAGGAACCGTTGATATGATGACGCGGCGCGCGGCGGCAGACCGTCAGTAAACAACACTTGCTATGGCTAGTAACTTAACGTCATGGATACCTCTCATGAGCGCCGATACCGTGGGTGCTCCGGAGCTCGAGCACCCACGGAAAATACTGACCGCCCACGAGTGCCAGACTGCCAGTTCATTTTTACGTTAATCTAAAATTAAACACTGCAGTTGTGGAGCGTCTGTCATAGTGTGATTGGCTATGTCGGTGACATTGATTCTTAATTTCCCACGAAGCTGATCGCGGTTACGTGCCAGTTAAACTTTTCATCTCCGATCCTATCTGTATTTGTGAGAAGTGGCGCTGTCCTGGCTTTATTATGGCGTGTGTGTTCGTGTCGGCCGCTGTCCGTAAGGTTCTGAAATGCAAACACTTTTTTTGTAAAGGGTGTGCGCGTGTGAGCACCCACGGAGGAAAACATAAATCGCCGCCTATCCCTCTGCACAGAAAATAATAAAGTTTGGCTATAAGGATTACACATCCGACCAGGCAAAGAGAAAACATATGGCAGTTTACAAGGTCTGCAGTACTTATTTCCGACGTCGAATTTCATCAGACACTTAAAATCGGGAGAGATTCGGGTTCCAGTCCCCATATTCAGCTTTTGGCCATGAATAAGCACACCCTCCCCTTTTTGTTGAGCGAATAAAACTAGGCACACACACACACAACACAAACTGCTGTCTCTCTCTCTCTCTCTCTCTCTCTCTCTCTCTCATAAACACACACACATGCAGACGTAAGTATGTGAATAAAGCTAGGCACACATACAACGCACTCTGCACTCACACACACGCACATTCACTCACCAATATTAATAACTTTTCACTCACTCTTTCTCAAACACGCACACATTCACTCACAAATACACAAGAAATCCCTTGTGTTACTCTGCAGAACTCTTATTTTTCGCCTTCCTTTTCACCAGAAAGTTTAAAGTGATCATTCATGGTTGACAGCGATATTACCTGGGCGGTGTACCTCTGAAAATGAAAGCCCACTCTGACAACATCCTGGCAGCCAGCTGGTATTTGCAAATGATTATTTTTGTCGCCTTAGGTGGCATTGCGACCTCAGTACATCGCGTCTGAATGCATCTAAAACAAAGACAAGGGCATTGTTTTGTATATCTTTTTAGCCAGACTACTATTAATAAAGATTATAGAAAAAAACAAAGCTCAGCTTTGACGAGGCTTCCACAATGAAAGACGGCGGTAGGTCGCCCTTGACGCACCGGACAACTCCAGACAGGCTCTGCAGCGGCTGACGGATGGTGAAAGGGAGAATAACTACAGAGACAAGATGGAGTGGGCAGAAAACTGAAAGTAGCTAGAAGCTCAGAATCAAAGAGAGCCTGCCGATTGGAGAGACCAACCTCGTCCTGCGTGATGTCCTACAACAGCTGCTGAGCGCCCTAAAGCCGCAGCAGCAGCACCAATCCCGCCCTATCTGACAGAACAGCAAACATAATCTGCTGTCGGGCAGATTAACAGCAGACCACAGCAGCATGGAAATGAGGTAAGGCAACCAGCGTTTCAGAGAGGCTCTTCATAATCTGCAAATCCCTCCATCAAGGTCACCAGGGAGAAAACAAACTGATGGACCAATGACTGACAGAAGAGTGAAGGCTGATTTATCGTAGTGCGTGGGCTTTATGCAGAGCATATGCCGTAGGCTGCACAAGTGGCCTTTAGGGTTGGGTACCGAAACCCGGTTCCATAGTGGAGCCGGTTCCTACGCAACCGGAAGGAATCGGATCGGATTAGAACGCAAATTTCGGTTCCTCATTTCGGTTCCACTTCGGTGTGTCGACTGAAATATTTTCCCTCTGTCGCTCCGAAACGGACGTAGGAATATCCCCCTTTCTCTGTACTCTACCGTTAGCTAGCTACCGTAAATGTAGGCTGCTTTTTAACCCTTGTGTTGTCCATTTTTAAAGTTGTTTACATGTGAAATATGGGTTTCTTTCAACCAAATGGCCCAGAAATAACATGGATGCACGTTGTACGGTATGGAACCCATACGACATCCTTCACAGGTAAAATGAATGATTACTTCCATTGAGTTTTGGATGTTTAAAATGTTTAAATGGCTTCAAAACAGCATCCAGACTAAACTTTGACATATAGCAGTCTGTGATCCACTCAACATTCTCTGATATTAACTATTAGTCATAATAATTCATAATGTATGCCTTTTTAAGGCAACCCTTTGCCATGGCCCTCGGCGTCTTCTACCGACGCACAAGGCGTCTCTGCTCAGGATGCCATTACTCCACCATCTATCTTCACAAAGCCAATATGTGTTTGCTGTTCTATTAATGTTCTGACTATTGAGTACAGCCCCTCTAAACGTCGATATCAGCCCAGAATTTCACAATCGCTGCATCCCTACCGCTAATATCTCATTTCAGGCTGATTAGGCAACTTGCATGTGTCTCTCTCGATGTCTCATGCAAATGCACCCACACATTTGTTAACTGACACTCTCAGTCTATCTTTTGTGAATCCGTGTGCAAACACTGACTGACATGTGGCCTTTTGTCCTCGGTTAAACAGAGCACTAAAAGGCTGCATTAAATTTAATGAGGCTTCACGCTGCCAGGTGCCGACGTTAACATCCCTGTCCTCTCAGCTCGCCTCACGTCTTTCTCTTGCCGCTAAATATTTGTTATGCCTTAAAGATACATTTCTGTTTATTTCCTGGGTCATTTATGAGACATTTTGGGGCCTTGTCAGTTAATGAGAGCACGTCGGCTGGAGAAAGCACAGCCTGTGTGGGTCATGGTGTCGTTCCTCCGGTGTCCTATCAGTCTTGTGCTGTGTCTTGAATATTAATAGAGCGGAAAAGTGCCCAGAGTGGAATGAGTTTGTGGCTGCGTGGAGCCTCAGTTTTCTGATGATGGTGATTAGTAGAGTAGAGGAATGCAAAACTGTGCAGCAGAGAAACAGATGACTGTTTGGTGCGGTCTTATTTTCAGCACAGCTTCGATGCCTCACTGGAGCTGGCGCGTTCGAGTTGGCTATTAATGAGCTGGCTGAGATAGAACTGGGATACTATTTGTATTGCATCTGTCACATTTAAAGTTACCTTGTGGAGTTTTTATAGGAAGCAGTTCTTACAAGAGCACGTTGTGTGTATGCGTATGATTATGGGGGGCGGCTGTGGCTCGCCTGCCAATTGGAAGGTTGGCAGTTCGATCCCTGGCCCTGCAGTCCCATGTCAAAGTGTCCTTGGGCAAGAAACTGAACCTGGGTGGCGGTGTTTTCTTTGGTCTGTGGCCCAACAGGTAAATTAGCTCTCCAAGCTAACGTTAGTCAAAGTGTTGACATATGAAAGCATCAAACATGCATTTTAGATGGAGAGAATGTCCAGTTGTTCCTCGTCCCCATTTGCTCAGCGCCGTTACATTTTATGTACGGGACTCAGGAGGTTTCTACCCCGACACTGGGATTGGGTCTGTACATCTACTACTGTGTCCCTTATGTGACAGTGTCCACGCTGATTTTGATGTTGTACTGACCAACAAAATGAATGAGAAGACTAGTTGTAGCTCTCATTCGGTACTTTAGATAGATAGATAGATAGATAGATAGATAGATAGATAGATAGATATTGATCCCAAAAATAGTAACAGTGTTACAGCAGCAAAATATCAGACACACAGCACAGAATATACATGGAATACTAGGACATAATACACATGAAATAATAGGATACAATATACATACATACAATATACATGATAGAATAATAGGATAGAATACAAGAAAAAATATCTTAAATATATACAAATTGGGAATACAAAATGTACAACTGGTTAACTAGTAATGATAAAGCTGTAGATAAACCTATTGTGCAAGTTGCACTTATTGCAGATGTGATGTCTAAGAGTCTTATCTAGCACCCAGTGATGAGGTGTTTAAAAGTTGTATTGCCTGTGGTAGGAATGATTTCCTGTAGCGGTCCGTGAGACATCAAAGCTGTCGGAGCCTCTTAGAGAAGGTGCTCCTCTGTTGGACCAGTGTGGGTGGGGGTGGAGAGGGTGGTCGGGGTTATCCATGATAGATAACAGTTTGTTCAGTGACCTCCTCTCCACCACAGCTTCAAATGTCTCCTGTTTGCCCCCTCACAGGCATTTTATGGCATTACTATCTGCCCTGCGTAGCTTCATTTCTGCTCCTCTGGTTATTATTAACCAAGACGGTTTGACTAGTTTTTTAGCCATGTCAGGCTGCATCAGCTCCACTGGCACCTTGAAAACAGTTAGGCTCAGGGATCGTCACAGCCTCCCATAGCTGCTAGTGTACTATTAGTACTCTTACCATTCATACTTTTTAAAAATATTGAACACAGCTGATTGAGATTTTCTAATTTGACACACCCATTTCCACACTTTTCCAACTCATTCAAACTCATTCGTACTACTTCATACTTCAGCTGCTTCCTCGTCCAAATTGAAGCCAACAATCCAGTTTAGCGTCAGCTTTAAAAAAAAAAAAAGAAAAAACGTTTAAATAATATTTTATTTTATTTTATTTGATCATCAGCCTTTCAGCATACAGCATTCACACTGCAATGTCTTCAGGAATTGCATCCTCTAGGGACAGCAATGCCGGTCAGCCAGAATGTTAATTTGAATGTTATCTAAACTAGAATTATTGGTCGGATTACCATTTAGTATGGGCACAGGTTCAATTTGGTACAGATGAACTGTAAAAACTGTGGTGATCGTTTCTTCAAGTGCTATCAACGGGTCAGAATTTCAATTTGTCCAATTCGTGTTTTGACCAAATACCTGCAAAACTAATGACATTTTTGTGCACGTTAAGTCATGTGGCTTTTAAGGCACAGTCTGTTGTGAATTCAAGGCTTTCCATTGCACAGTCCTTTTACTTCTTACCCCGCTTTTATTACACACCAGTATCGGATCCACCCCATATGTTCACTCATCCTCTCTGACTGTCAGTCTCAATTACTTTCTTTAGGTTCAGTACCCGCCCCCGTTCTGCTTCCACAAAAACTAAACATGTGCACACATTAGCTGAAAAGTTTTCCTCTCTCCTTGTCTTGTTTTTCAAGGTCTCGTTGAGCAGCGAGAGAAGCCCCAGAGGAATATCACGGAGACGTGCGCTGAAAGTTTAATCAGGAGGAAATGGGGCGGCACAATCTCGCTTCTTTTTAGTATAAATTTGCACAGATGGACTCTTGCTGCTTGTCAGGTCCTTGTATGACACACGGGGGGCATCTGCCTGTGACAGAAAGAGGAGAAGAGGAGTGGTAGAGGGGGTCAAGGAGAGAGGTGAGGAGATGGGAGGAAAGAAAAGGGTAAGAAAGAATAGGGAGAATTAATTTTATATTCAGCTAGCAATACGGTTAGACGCAAATTGGTCCCTCAAAAAAGCGGTTTTCTCATATGAACGCCTCACAATGTCCCACAAACCCGGTCCCGACACGGTCCGGAGTTTTCCTTCGACCCTTGTCGTTGACGAGGGATAATTTGGTAACGCTTTACTTGAAGGTAACGACATAATCGTGACATGACACTGTCATAACTATGACATGACACTGTCATGAACGTTATAAACAAGTCATAAACGTTTTATGACTTCTGTCATTCGGTTTTTGTCATGACAAGTTGACATTGTTTGGGTTGTCTTGATTATGACAACTTGACATTAATCAAAGTGACATTACCAGAAGTTGTCTTTGTCATGACAACTTGACATTAAATTTCTTTGGAGTGTCCTTATTAAGACAACTTGACATTAAACAGGATGACATTATGTCAAGTTGTCATGACAAAGACATCCCCTGGTAATGTCATCCTGGTTAATGTCAAGTTGTCATTACAAAGACATCCCAAACTAATTTAATGTCAACTTGTCATGACCAAGACACCTTCTGATAATGTCACTTTGATTAATGTCAACTTTTCATCATCAAGAGAACCCAAACAACAAGACCCTTAAAGACAGAAGTCATAAATGTTTATGACCTGTTTATAACGTTTAAGACACGTTCGTGACAGTGTCACGCCATAGTTATGACGGTGTCATAGTTACGTCGATACCTTCAAGTAAAGTGTTACCGATAATATGGCCATAAACAACCGAGTCTCTTGCTGTTCCTTGAACCTGTCTGGTGATTTCGTCATCGGCCCTTACCGACCCAAGTTCCTGAATCTGGTAGTCTCTCCAGTTGGCGTCTTTGTGTAAATCACCCATCGTCTTCTTCTTCTCCACCCTCGGTGTTTTCTTCCGGTTTTGCACCCAGCCGCATTATAGAAACGTCCTCAACACGCCCACGCGCTCGCAGGCGAGTTCTCAAACTTTGGGCTTATTCGGACATTACGTGGACTTTGCGTACTCACATACAGCTCTGCCTGTTAATGTCTATATAATTTCAGGTTTACAGTGCATATGTGAAAGGGCCTAAAGATCGAAGTACACAAGCACAAAGACAAAACATTCCAAGAGTTCTCAAACCAAATCTCCTTGCGTACATACTGTACAGTTTGTTATTCAGCGTCCTATTCCTCAAAGCCAGCAGTCTGATTAATAATTCACGGTATTTCATGCAGTCAGCGGTGCCATTTGTATTTAAAGTGTTTCCCTAATTGCCTCCTCCCGTCAAGCTAATTATTTCTCCATTGTGCTGTGATCCTGTAATTCACGACGCCGAGTCACTGAAAGTCATTCAGTGTGTAGAATGACTAAGTGGAGAAGAAGAAACAACCCCCGTCTTTGTATGCGGAGCTGCAGCGCATCTGTCTGCATGTGTGCGGTTGTGTATATAAGGCCTCCGTGGAGATTGTGCGTCACGGCATTGATATTCTCCTCACAGGATTGTCAAGCATGAAATAGGAGAGCACACATTCTGTGGATAAACTCTCAGCACAACGCTGTTGGATAGTGTGAGTCTGGTGCTCTGGAGAAATCTCTCTGCTGACACTGATACGGACAGAGTCCCGGGGAGGAAAAAAAACCTTATTGTGAGTGCTGCGCTGCCGTATAACTCTGCAACACTTCTTTATAGGGCTGGGTTAAAATAACCGATTCTCAAATTAAAATCTTTGTTTGAGTGATCTCATATCGTTTCATAGAATCCAGAAATCCATCTTTAAATATATTTCTTTCCACCGTGGAAGTAGAAGTCAAATGTACTTTACACAAACTTTTTAGGGGTCAGTTCTTAATGTAAACATTAACCTGGTGCATTATAAAAAATATTTGTGGTTGGTTCTTGCTTGTACAATTCAGAGTAGGGCTGGGCAATATATTGATATTATATTGATATCGTAATATGAGACTAGATAGCGTATTAGAGTTTGGATAACGTAATATCGTAACTGACTTAGTGTTGTCTTTTCGTGGTTTTAAAGGCTGCATTACAGTAAAGTGATGTCATTTTCTGTTACCAGACTGTTCTAGCTCTTCTATTATTTTTTACCTGTACCCACTTAGTCATTATATCTACATGACTGAAGATTATTTATCTAAAATCTCATTGTGAAGATATTTTGTTAAAGCACCAATTGTCAAACCTATAATATCGCCACAATATCCACATCGAGGTATTAGGACAAGAATATCGTGATGTATGATTTTCTCCATATCGCCCAGCCCTAATTCAGAGCATAAGTTCTCTGAGAATGTCTTTATTTTTTGGGGTATTTCTGCCTTTTATCACCAGGACAGCATGACAGGGGAGAGGGGGGGGGGAAGGCATCCAGGGAACCTGTTGTTTGGAACCCGCGACCTCTGCGCCCAGGAATTGACCTCTTTATATGGGCGCACGCTCTACCAACTGAGCTACCCAACTGCCCGAGGATCCCTTTTATATCCAAGCTAAATTGGTATTGTAACTGAAATCTACCTAACCTAATTGAGGATGATTTGGAAATGAAATGGAAATCATTGGCAATACCCAGCCCTAGTTCTTAAACCTATATTGTGTAATTTTTTGAGTTGATTCTTAGCAAAAAAAACTTTGTTCTTTCAAAAATATGTGCTCATTCATGTGTAATTACTTCCACCTACTAATCAAAGTATTCTCGTAAGCGTAGAATCTGACATTCAGAATCATTCAGAATACATAGGAGTGACTTGCTCGAATGACGGCCGCCATGTAGCGCCTCCGTCTTTAAAATACATCAGCCAAAGAGGGACATACCTCCGCATTTCGCCCTTCTAAACTCAGTGGCATCGTGACGAATGCCAGGGGGAGATTACTCGCCAGGGAAGCGAAAAAGAGAATTCAAACGACAACGCGACAGGCAAAGCAACAAGACCAAAGTTGATATTGGAGTGGCTAGAACAGCTGCGTGGAAACGACGGAGATACTAAGAGATCATTTTGGGTTTGGCCACCGTAGGAGGAGGGGCTAGAAAGTAATATTCAGTTGGTTGTCATATATAATTTCACTGCTAGATGGGAGAAATTCTTACACAATGTAGCTTTAAGGGTGCACACCAGAGGCCCCGCAAAATGTAACTCTTAACAACAAATTGTGCATATTTTATATCACTGCTGACCACAAGTAGATGATTGTTTGAGTGGTCAGACCTTTGCAGTTGTGCGCTGGTGGGGAAGTCAAACACATGTGGTACTTCGGGTTCAGCTCCAAAACAGCATTTCATTCAGAAACTAATTTATAGCTCAGCACATCTTCAATATATAATGCATGATTGTTCAGATACGGCTCTTAAAAACTGCAGATTGACTGAGGTTAATAACTTTTCATGACCGAGTATTATATATTAATGGGCATCCACAGAAATGGTGGTCTTGGGAATAATGGCTGCCTTTGGATTTAATTATAAACTATGAAAATGAACATGCTGAGACTTGAAAGCTGTGCACGATTGCAGATAATAAATCACAATCTCCAGTCAATCACATTTTATCAGTTAATGTACAGGAGCGTGTCCTTCCTTGTGGTGCATTAGGGACACTTTGGGCCCTATTTTAAAGCAACACTATGTAACTTTTAGCTGCAGCTGTCGTTCCAATGAGACAATCTGTAGGGGGGCCGAAGCGGGAAAAGTTACAGTGTGTTGCTTTAACGATCTGAGCGCACGGCGTGGAGCGCCTGGCGCAGGTGCGTTCAGGCCGTGTCCAAATCCACTTTTCCTAGTTTGACGGGGGGAAAAAAGTGTCCGTGCGCTGGGCGCATGGTTCAAAACGCACTTTATGAACCAAAAAAAGTCTGAGCGGCGGCCACCGGGGCGCCGACACCGCTGCCTTCTCCAGGAAACAGCGGCGCACAGCGCTCCGTAGAGCCGGGGGGGGGATCAGAGCGGGCGGGTGTCAGATCTGTGCAGAGCACCGGAACAAAAACACCGGCAGTACGATAACCACGTCTCAAACACAAGATTCTCTCACACTGGTTTCTGTAACACGAGAAATACTTTTAAAGTACTGATGTTTAACAATACAAACATACACAGAGCTAGAGGATGGTAGCCCCCCCGAGGGGAAATGTCACACCACTAACTAACCACCTGTGAGAAACTAATCTCTCCACCGTGCCATGTTGTGAAGTCAGATGGCTTCTGATTGGCTGTCAGTGTCTCTATCGTTCATCAAATGGCTCTGAAAGTGATCCCAACGATATCGTTCTCCACTGTCGTTGTCGTTATAGTTGTGGTGTGGACTCCGCCATCCACCTGGGTCAGAACGACTTTTAAAAGTGTATATTCATAGTTATCGTTCTTGGTGTGGAGGGTGCTTTAGTCGACTACATGGTGGCCCAATGGTTAGCACTGTGGCCTCACAGCAAGAAGGTTCTGGGTTTGAATCCAGGGCGTTCCAGGCCTTCCTGTGATGGTGGGTTTCCCCCATTGTGGGTTTCCCCCACCATCAAAAACCATGTACTAGGTTCTCCAGCCAGTGCCCTTAATCAAGGCACTGGCTCAGATCTGGAGTTGGTGCCCGGGCGCTGTAAATGGCTGCCCACTGCTTCCTTGAGGGATGGGTTAAATGCAGAGAATGAATTTTGCTACGTGTATGTGTGTGTGACAATAAAGTACCTTTACCTTACCTAAGAATTTCTTTAATCGAGGACAACTTGAAAAACCCAATGGATCCATGGAAATCGATCTAAAAATCAATGGTGCATTTGGACAGTGATGGGCAGAAATGCTAGTGCACTGTTATTGTAGTTGACTGGCTGCAACAAACCCCCATTATTAGGGTTGGGCATCGTTTGGATTTTAACGATTCTGATTCCAATTCTGATTCTTCCTTTCGATTCCGGTTCTCATCGATTCTCGATTCCGATTCTTTGAGGGGTGGAGTTGAAACGGGTCACGTGCTTATTTCACAAATAAGAGGAACGTTTTATTTTGATTCAATGGTGGTTTGCAGTTTTCCATCTTTTTCAACGTAAAATAAAGTCACGCTAGAGCGCCGCTTACTGTGCTCCAAGGCTGCAACACAACAAGATCCCGGCCGCTACGGAAACCAAAACTTGTTAATTTGGGAAGCGAGGATCGGATTTGAAACCAAATCCTCCAAACAATTCCGATAAAGAAACTATTCTACTGGAATCGTAATTTTTGAACCGATTCCCAGTAGGAATTGGTTCTCGATGCCCGATCCTACCCGTTATGGTCCTTTACACCAGCCTTCTCTGCAGGCAAAATATCTGGAGCGTGCCCGTGTGTGTGGCAGCACTCAATGACCGTCTTTCTACGTGTTTGTTTGTGTCCACAGGGGGTTAACCGGGTGGGGAAGGACGCTCAGGTGGGACGCGACGGCATGCGGAGGAAAGACTGGCACGACCAGGACGCAATCAAAAGAGATTCCTCTCGATCCGGTAGGTCCAAAACCTCCTCAGAGGCCCTCCTCAAAGATTGTCTTGTCAAATGTAAAGGACAGCTGACCTGACATGTTCGTCATGTACTGTATTCTCATGTTTCACCCGTTTAGAGACTTCTATCGAGATGAACTGTGGCTCTCCGGCTCTTATTGCTCTGCAGCAGCGGTGTAACTCTCTGCTTTGAATGCACTCCTGTCGTCATAAACACAGTTTATATCTGCTGCAATCATCACCAGCCCAGTTTCATTGTCTGTTCAGGGAAATCCGCCTCTATGCAAACAAGTGTAAATTACTCGGAATGGGTTTATCCCTGAAAACGAGCCGTTAAAGGCTACAAGTTATTTTTCACACTCGCACCTTCCGGAGGGGAAAGTGGATCATTCCTGCTTAAAGAAACATGCATATGTCTGTGAGTGACGAGGGTAGTTTTTGTTCTCAGGGTTCCCACAGGTCCCTGACTCTACTTTGTAATAATAAATCTGCCCAAGACGACGCTGTGAAAACGTGGAGCTTTTTATTTAAGCAGTTCTGCCATTATAGGTCATATTTATTTCATGGGGTTTCGTCAGCAGCTTTCTTGCTCTGAATGTCCAAGCTCTGATTTACGCAGGGCCTACGGTTGTGAATAAATCCCTTTTTTTTGTTGAGTTCTTTCCAACTTGCGCTTCAACCCGCAGCTGGACACTGCGTTGTGTTCTTCACCCATGTCTTTCTCGTCCTTTTATTTGCGCGGGTGTTTAATTGAAGGTGTGTCTGTGCTTGTTTGGTTAATTTTTTTATTTTTAAAGTTTTTGTGTCCACTGTTCTCTTGGTGAGAAATTGAAGTAAACTTTCATATAACATCGTCACGTTTTTGCATTAATTACATTTGTTTAACAATGTGAAATTGACCATATTTTCCATTTATACTGAACAAAATTATAAACGCAACGCTTTTGTTTGTGCCCCCATTTTTCCTGAGCTGAACTCAAAAGAGCTAAGACTTTTTCTACGTACACAAAAGGCTTATTTCTCTCAAATATTCAGTGAGCACTTCTCCTTTGCCGAGATGATCCATCCACCTCACAGGTGTGGCATATCAAGATGCTGATTAGACAGCAGGATTATTGCACAGGTGTGCTTTAGGCTGGCCACAATAAAAGGCCACTCTAAAATGTGCAGTTGTACTGTATTGGGGGGGTTCAGAGGGGGTCCTAAAGCCAGTCAGTGTCTGGTGTTAGTTCAGTTCATGAAAAATGGTGGCAAAAACAAAAGTGTTGCATTTATAATTTTGTTCAGTTTATTGGGCTTCTCGTGTGCTGCGAGCAAATCACTCCGCCCCAAGTAGCAGAGAGTAGCAGTGCTTCGCCTTTCTGAGAATATAGTTCCCAGTTTATATACGGTTAGAAGATGGCTGTGTGTCATGTGATGTTATTTGTACACGCTGTGACTATACAAATCACAACATGGAAATAGGAACATGTTGGCGTTATTTTGTCACTTATTGGGAGCAGTATTGTTGGTGGGGAAGGAGGGGGATAATTAGGTATTTTGTATAAGAAAGGGGGGAGGGGGGGGGTTCCCTGTGTGGTTGGTGGGAGGGATAGGGGGGGGGTTACCTCCAGCATGGCAAATGGGCCTGTTTCCCGCTAAGCTAGGCTAGATGGAGCCGGTTACCTCCAGGAGCTGTGCTAAGCTAGGCTAGATGGAGCCGGTTACCTGCAGGATCTGTGCTAAGCTAGGCTAGCGGACAGAGATGAGAAGGGTATGTATGGACTTATCTAACTCTGGGGGTTACGGGGAATAAGACAAAGTCCCAATAAGTCGGCGTGTTCCTTTAAGATAACTGCTGTATGAATAGATGCACTGAGGTGTGTGTGTGTGTGTGTGTGTGTTTTGCAGGTAACGGTGAACAGGGGAAAGCGTTCCCACTGACCGACGCTGACCGGGTGGACCAGGCCTACAGGGAGAACGGCTTCAACATTTACGTCAGCGACCGGATCTCCCTCAACCGCTCCCTCCCAGACATCCGCCATGCCAAGTGAGTCGTGTGTGTGTGTGTGTGTGTGTGTGTGTGTGTGTGTGTGTGTTTGTTTAGGGAGGGAGACAAGGGGCGTAGTGTGAAGATAAACATTTAGGTGTGGTCTTAACTAACGAACAAGCTCATGGCACTTCAAAGACGTTCATACGTTTACAAAGGTTGAAATTGGACCAAGAAATCTCCAACATCTTTGTACGTCCTAAAGGTTCCTCCAGGTGCATGTGTCTTCACAGTCACTGCACTTATATTTTCCAGCACAACTATCAATACCCTGAAGGTAAACTGCAAAAGGTCATTTTCAGATTTGCAAGAACTTCCAAAATAAGTTTTGAATAAACCTTGACTTGTTTATTGCATTATCCCTTGTGTTGTCTTCCTGTCGCCCAGGAAACTGGGTCAAAATATAAAATATGAACTTTTTTTTCAACGTTTTGGTCATCTTTTTCGACACTTTTTCTGAAAAACTGAAAAACTGGCTACAATTTATCTTCACAATCATTTTATTTATATATTTATATATATCCTTTATTTAAGCATGTAAAAATCTCATTGAGAGACGTGTGACCTGGCTAAGAGAGCATAGTAAACATTGTTGCGACAATAAACACAAACTGTACAAACAGCCACATATAACGGTACAAACGAGTGAGCACAATATCAAGTTCAAATGCAAGACAAGAAACCGGTTATAATGCATAAATAGGTACCATTTCTAAATGATTTCAGCAAGGGATTTTTGGGAGCACTCCCATTGAGCGAGAGTGCTATTTTCTGGTTCCTATAAAATGGGCTTCTCCCATAGTAGTGAGCTCTTGACAGTTTCAGGTCCTTCGGAACATTATTCCAAGGAGAAGGGGCAGCATATGTAAGAGCTTTTCTGCCTAGTTGTGTTCTAACCTTGGGGACCAACGTCTGTAGAATATTGTGAGAGCGCCGGCCATGCTGATTTTTTTTCTTTTTACACAGATAAGAAGGAATCATTCCAAGGACAGATTTTGAAATAAAAGCCAACCAATGTGAAGATCTGGGAACATGCAAAGAGGGCCATTTAGCAGCACCACCGAGTGCGAGATTTCAGCAGACATTATGAATATAAACCTAAAGCACAATACAGTATCCAATATTTTTAGGCACTGGTCCTGTGCATTCTAAGGGCCCTATTTTAACGATATAAGCGCACGGCATGAAGCGACTGGCGCAGGTGTGTTTAGGGCGTGTCCAAATCCACTTTTGCTAGTTTGACGGCGGAAAAAAAAGGGTCCGGGCGCCGGGCGCCTGGTTCTAAAGGGTTGTACTTAGTGTCTTCATTAATCAGAGGTGTGTTTTGGGCGTAACATGTAATCAACCAATCAGAGATCATCTCCCATTCCCTTTAAAAGCCAGGCGCGTTTGGACCTTGGAGCATTGCTGTTATGATGGAGGATTTGCACAGTCATATTTTTATTTGTAATCTTCTGCATGTGTGTGTGCTGCTGTGCGTCCCTGTGTGTGTAACAAGCATAGTATGTGCACACTGTGCATAAGCCTAGGTGCATTTGACTAATGCCCTGATAAAATAACAATGAAATGCTGCGTTGTTGGTCAATGGCACGATCACTTCACCAATAGACCAATTAAGGTAAGAATGTTGCCAAAATCAAATGTTTCCTTGCCTAGAGGGAGAAACTGTACATATTCCCACAAAATGAAACTTAATTTAAGTTTCAGCTGGGAGACAAGGTTTTTTAATTTGCAAGTTCTGATCAATAGAGCTGCAACTACTAATTATTTGCATTCTTGATTAATCTGTCCGTTATTTTCTCGATGGATTAGTTGTTTGGTCCATAAAAAGGTGAAAAATGGGGATCAGTGTTTCCCAAAGCCCAAGAAGACGTCCTCAAATGTCTTGTTTTGTCCACAAACTCAAAGATATTCAGTTTCCTGTCTCAGAGGAGTGAAGAGACTAGAACAATATTCACATTTAACACGCTGACATCAGAGAAGTTTGACTTTTTTTCATAAAAATGACTCAAACCCATTAATCCATTATCAAAATAGTTGGCGATTAATGTAATAGTTGAGAACTAATCGATCATCTTTGCAGCTCTACTGATCAATAATAATACCTAAATACTTATATGTTGGGACAGTTTCTATTCCAACCCCTTGAGCAGTCGAGATCTGTCTCGATAAGTTGTTTTGCCTCATTTGCAGCCGTGACTCACTAATGTTAATAATAGTAAATAATAATTCATTACATTAATATAGCCCTTTATCATAGACACTCAAAGTGCTTCAAATGTCGTGGACCAAGCAGTGAAGGAACACAGGTTGAAAGTTCAGTACAGGTTGGGTTTATATACCCCAAAACAAAGATTCACAAGTAAATAAGGCAACGAGTTATAGGGCCCTTAAAAAATGTCAACAAAACATAACGCTACTCAAAAATGAGGCTAACCCAATCAAAATGTTAATAATTAGATTTACTACCCGATGAATAAACAGGTATTTTTCTCTTTCAGTGCCGTTCCAAAGGAACCATGTTGGTGATTCTCGTCCCATTTCAATCTGCCACATCAGTCACTTTTTATAGACGAAAAGCACTTCCTCTTTTGAATTTCCAGTAAAGTGCACAGTAACCTCAGGCAAAACCGATGTTTTTTTACAAAGAAATCAATCTTCTGTGTTTGTATGAGCAGTTTCATCTGAAAAAGGGGCCACAGAGGGCTACAGAGGGCCAGGAGTCTGCAGGTTCTCATTCCAGCCAACGACTGCAGCAGGTTATTTCACAGATTGGCACTCCATCAACCGGAAAGGAAAAATGGATCACCTGGTGCAGCCTTTGGTTGGATTGAAAAGCTGCAGACTCCCAGGCCGTCGTGACAGATGGTTGTTGTTCCCCAAACATAAGGTTGACTATTGGACAGGAGGCCAACTCGAGTGCAGGACTGACCTGGGAAATCTGTTTCTAATCTTTACTTTTAATCTTTTTCGAGGGAAGCAGACAGAAAGTCAAATACCTGATGCAATTCAGAGTTTTTTTTGATGATTTTAAGAGAGAGCTGCTGATTTCTGAATTTGGATTGTTAAAGAGAAATGAGGGCACGACTGCTTGTATGCGTGTATTTCATTATGTTACAGTTTGACGAGGCCAAATCAAAGGCTAAATGGCTTCTGATGGTTGATTGCAAATTGGCAAAACCAAACCTTTCGAATTGTCTTGAGGGCTGTAAACTTGGACATGATTGCTGTGACTCAAATTTAAGACCTGCTGAAATCCCAGAACAAGAGAAAATACATAAGAAAGTGACAAGCAGGCCTAACGTAGCCACACAGTGTGAATGTTTAATTAATACGGCTTTGCATTGAAACAATTTGGTCTCAGCTATGCAGAACGTTCTTTTAACATAGTGTCACCGGAAAACGTGATACTATTGTTACGTGTCAAGGACTTCCAGAGTTTGGTTCACTTGTGCATATGAAACTACGAAAACTAAATGCTAGCCCACCAGGCTGAAGGTAAGGATGGAAAGGCCCACCTTTGTCCTCTGCTTGCTCCATCTTCGACCAGCTCAGCCCTTGACGCAGCGTCGATCAGCGTCAACGCTCCGTCGATCGTTTATCTGTAGACATTAAGGACGCAGACATTAACATTAACACGACTTGAAAAGAGGATTAGTTGTGGCATTCTGAAAACACATGGCTTTCTGCCCGACTGTCCCCCAGTCTGTCCTTAACTTCCACTTTTGTAAACTGTGACGCAGGAAAGCCACACCAACCTCAGCCTGGTGGTAGGCCAAAGACAGCCAATAGCCAAAACACCGGGCCGTGACAATAGCTTTGAAAACAAAATGTTCAAACACTGTCATTTAGTTGTTTTAATACCCGAAAGACTTAAAAGGTCCCGTATCATGGTTATTTTCATGTTCATACTTGTATTTTGGGTTTCTACTAGAGCATGTTTACATGCTTAAATGTTCAAAAACCACTTCTGAAAATACCTGTGTTCAACCTCTGTCTGAAACGCTCCGGGTCTTCAGCGTCTGGGCTCTGCACCGTCATTGCAGCTGGGGAATGACAGTAACGGCATTGTTGCGGGACTCTACCTAAATATGCTATAGTTGTGACATCACAACTGTACGGAAGTCATGACAGCTCATTTAAAGGCACAGTTTCTGAACACAGGCTGTGCGCATTTCCCTGTGGATTCAGCGTTTTGATGCTTTCACAGTATTTATATAGCACCTCGACCTGATTTATAACCAAACTTTATTTTTTTTTTTACAGTATGACCTTTAAAAACAACTCTGCCTTTATATTTCTGCCCTCCAGGCATTTAAAGCATCTGACAGCATATGACAAATGGGAAGCAAATTACCTGTAAAACACAAATTGTGTGCCATCAATAGTTGCATTGGACCCCCCCCCCCTCCTCTTGCACAAGTTGTGACAGCATGACGTTGGCCAATAGGACAATACTGCCCCAAAACCTACTTATAACAATGTTTACACTTTTAATTTTCCATGCTGGATCCATCCCAACTCATTACAATGAGCACTGTTTGGAACAGTTGTTCCAATTAACAACCTGCCCAGTCTATTCACAGGAGACACGTAGCTTTACACAGACAGAAGCCGATTACACGCCGCACAACACCTATGTACTTATAAACCGTGTTCTTGACAGCAATTATCAGTGTCATTGATGTTCCCCTCTCTGTGCACAAGGTGTGAAGAACTGACGGATGTATGCTGCGTTGCACTAGGGCAGCTTTCATCTGAGTGCAGAGGGACTTTTCAAGGAGTGGTTCCTTCAGAAGAAGGAAGATGAAAAGAGGAAGTAGAAAGTCTATTTTAGACACATTGGTCACATTACCCGCGTTTGAATTCACGGGTCTTGCACATTTTTAAGTATCGCATTAGAAACGCTGGATGGAAACGGCAACATTTGATACAACTTCCTCAATTGCCCAAAAAAGTTTTCCCGTGCTCTTGATGTTTTTGAGATGTTTTTTTTTTCCCCTTTGTGGAAAATAAAGAGTTGATGCTCTAAATGGGATATGGAAACCTTTGCCTTTGCTGGATAAGTTCTGACATAGTGAACGTTTAACAGCTGTCTTCTGTCAGCATAACCATAACTGTGTCTTCGTCTCTGGACATCATGAAACATGAATTGCCCTTTGTGGGATCATATTCATCCCACAAAGTGCAATTCTTCATTAGTTGTTTGAACGTGAATACTAGCTGACATGAAGCAACAGTTGAATCAAATTCCTGATGGACTTGTTCCATTTCTCTCTAGTGGATGGGTACGATGGCCAAGGCGCTTTTGATTTATTTCCGATTAGAAACCTTTACTGTGTTTACTGGCGGATTGCATAGCCTACAGCGCCAACTTCTGACCAAACTACACAGTAGCCCGGATTATTCGCTCCAAACCAGTTGATTCAAGATTGAAAATCCTTTATACTGTATATCCCACGACGGGGAAATTCCCAGTGTTGAGGGGATAGTGCAATAAAAGTACCATAAAGACACTCTAAAGACAAGCAATAAATAAATCTAAGTAAAGAAAATAGATAGTTAACAGTTGTATTTTCAGTATTGCAGAGATGGAAATGCAACTTATTCTAAATTAATTGTTTAGGAAATTTCAAAAATTGCTTGACAAGTTGCCACAATGTTCATTGTTCTCCAGTTCATTTTGCAAGTAAATGTTATGCCAAACGGCCCATTAAATGTCTGTTTCTTTGTGTAGAGAGAGAATGCTTTTTATTTGATGGCGACACTAGAGGGAAGGTGAGGAAAAACGTTAGGATTCACCCTCTGTGTACCGCAGTCACGTGAAGCAAATTTCATATACATCTGACCGGTATTTGTTGAGATATGCTCTGACCAAAGTGTCTTTAAAGCATAACTCTCACCTAAATGCAACCTAGGGTCTTTTTATGAACGTACCCGTCGCATAATTAGGACGGAATCGCCACTTTTAAGATTTACCGTATTTACCTTTTTTGGTCAAATGGTCTTTTGAATGGGAGAGCTAGGGGCACTTTTATGCTAGCCTCAAAATAGCTATTTTTAAAACACTTAAGAATGCTTGACACAACGTTAAACTTTGCTCGAAGTATCACCAGGGGCTCTACACCTTAACGAAAGCGTTGAGAACATTGTTTGTGTACCCAGAGTTCACTAAAAAGGTTTTGAACAACTCACCGTAGCAGTTGTTTCCGGCCGCTACTGTTTTAAAAACAGCTATTTCGAGGCTAGCATAAAAGCGCCCCTAGCACTCCCATTCAAAAGGCCATTTGACCGAAAAACGAAAATACGGTAAATCTTAGAAGCGGCGATTTCGTCCTAATTATGCTTTTAAACGAAAGTTTGACTAGGGTACATTCACAAAAAGACCCTAGGTTGCATTTTTGCGAGAGCTACGCTTTAAGGGGTTCCCCATATGATGAGTCCTAATTTTTTTGGCGGTCCACTTCACACGTGTCTTTAGTTGGTTGTCTTACGTGACCGTATACCTTGAAAACGATTGACTGAATTTCTTGTCAGCCTTAGCTTCAAGTTTAGATTAATGCTATGAATATGTATTGGTGTTTCAGTAGTAATGCATGCGTTGCACTGGACTGCCCTCGGGCTCGGCTCTCTATTTAGCGGTCAATTCAAGTTCCAGGCCTCAACTGTGGTCATGAGCTTTGGTTAGAAACCGAGAATATTAGATAGTGGATACAAGTGGCTTGGCTCAGCCCCAGGGACTGCTCCTTCTCGTTTAGAGGAGTCAGTCGAGGTGGTTCGGGCATCTGATCAGGATGCCCCCTGAATGTCTCCCTGTGGAGCAAACGAGAGGAGACCCCAGGGCAGACCCTCTGGCCTGGAAACAATTTAGGGTCCCCCCAGGAAAAGCTAGAGAATGTGACTGGGCTACCCTGCTTAACCTACTGCCAACGCAACCCAGATAAGCTGCCGAAAAGCCATAGATGGATGGAATAATAGCAGCATGTTAACTGTGCACAGCACACATACATCGTAGGTCTGAGCCTAGTCTCGCCTTGCCAGAGTGGAGTAAGGTCTGGCTACACCACAGATGCATTCTGGGATAGGAGAAGGAAAACAACAACTCTGGGTTGTTTGCATTGTGGCTTTGTGCAAGGAACTTGTTTTGGTGGAACATTTGAACCCCGCAAAAGAAAACACCACATACCAGTCCTTCCAGAAAAATGTGGAGTTTTTTTGTGATTGTTGCGGGCAAAAATCCTTGATTATGCGACACGTTTTCTTAAAAAATGCGATGGAATATGCGGGATATTTAGGCAATTTTATGCGATGAAATTGCGGGAACTTGCAAAAACTGTGGTTTGATGGAAGAGATAAAAAAAAAAGTTATTCCTCCAACAGCCTGCTTTTCGATGATGTTCACATCGCGTAATTACGTCACTTCATAACGTTCCCATGGCAACAGGGGGAAATGGCTGCTCTTGTGTGAAGTAAACGCAACATTTTTCAACTTTCTGTTAAGATATATGTGACTTTTTAGCAACGAAAATGCGGGGATTATGAAATCATGCAAGCCCCCGCATATTTTGCGCGGAATTCTGCAATTTATGCGGCGAAAGTGTGCCGTATTTGAAAAAATGCGCACTCCCCCACGCCCAGCATAAAGATGCGGACTTTGGCTGATTATGCATTGAATTATGCGATCGCATAATCGCGTTTTTTTGGAGGGACTGACATACAATATTATACAGTAACGTGAGCTATTTAAATGAGCTGATACATGGTTAAACCTCATTGGCTCTTACCAGTGTATCTCCGTGTGTACTTCGTCCACAGCAATCCCACCAATCGGTCCCTAAACGTCCTAGTTAGAGAGGAAATGCCCTAAACATATTCTTTGTAAATCTTTAAAATCATTCCCCGAAAGAACCGAGCAGGCCTGCCTTGTTGCACCATCCAGATTTTCTTCAAAAGTTGCCATTTTCAGCGTGTAGCTCGCTAGCTCGAAGTTTGTTGTGGTTGAGCGTGACATTTTATAAAACGTCCACCGTATAGATGAAAATCTACCAAACAAGAAGTCACTACTGCCCTTTTAATCGTAGACCCGAGGCATGGAGGAGGTATACATTAGGCTCCACATTAAACGCCCTGTTTAAAAAACAGGCCTTAGAGACATGATGAGCCATATGGACCTGTGGCTACAGTATAGACTGCTGGGTTTCTTCCAGCCCTCCTCTGACTCATTAAAGAAGGACATGGTGGAAATAAACACGCCAGCAACACTATAAATATCGTCTGCTGAACAGCTTTAGACCTGCTGACCCTATTCGTCACAGTCGAGCCTTCAGCGCTTTCCCTCTGCCTGACAAGAGCCTTCTTTTGACCCCGCCGTCACTTTCATGTGGAAAGCAGTCTTAAATGTTTTCTCTCTCAAGGTCTCTCCGGGACACCACTTCATGTTCTCTCACATTTTTCCCTTTTGTATTTATATATCTCCCTCATCCTGTGACCTATTGAAGCAGTAGCCATCCCACAGTCATCCCACTATCTTCCACCAACATTGCAACAAACACTGCAGCACAAACTCCAGCTCACCAGACTCCATGTAAATAATCAGGACTTTTAGCGTGTATAGAGCCAGCATATTTCCACCAGACTCCATGTAAATAATCAGGACTTTTAGCGTGTATAGAGCCAGCACATTCCCACGTGTAAATGGGTGAATTAAGGGTTCATTTTAACCAAACCAGAGTGGTGATTGTTGGAACGGTGAAAAGATGAACCAAGACGGCTTTTGATCATTTTATTTTGTTTTTGTCCGCTTTGAGTGAAGTGTGTTTTACGTTTTGTTAAAATTACTTTTTATTTAAATGGAGGCTGGTGGAGTTTGGTGATGGTGATTTCGGGGCTGTTTCATGTTAAACTAAAAGGATCTTACTCTTTAACTTAAAGGTATATCTCTGTAGGGATCCATCCCATAATGTTGTCAGAAACTTAGAATGATAATCTGAGCCTGTCAGCGGCAAACAACTGCACTTTTGTGGACATTACATTGCAGCTTGTTTTGCCGTAGTCTTGCTCAATACTGGAATTCAAAAATTGTGTTTCCATCGGCCACTTAGACACAAAAAAATTCAAAAGTTACCCTTTAACAGAGAATCCAGAGGAGCACAGATGTGAGAAATAACATAAAGCTTGAAATTAGCCTGGGCTGCTTATGATGGGTTCGTTTTACAGTTTAAACTACAGTATGTAGAACTTTGAAAGGAAATATGGATCAATGTGAGTGTTGTTGGATCAGTCACACCTATTTGGCGGTGTTTTGTTCGGGGTTGCAACAACAAAGTGTTTTGAATATGCTGAAAGTGAAAAAATGATTTAGCGTTGTTGTTGGACTTGAGATCAGTCTCGGTCTCAAGACCACTCTTGGAAAGTCTCGGTCTCGTCTCGGAATCGACAGCATTTTTACTCGGTCTCGTCTCGGTCTCCGATAAACAGGACTCAGGATTTTATTTTTAAGATCCGTCAAGACCACAACTGCAGGGATATCACTAAAATCTCCTGTGCATTGTCTGATTGATGTGTTAACATCATTACTGTGATCAGGGTTCAAATGCTCGTCAAATATACAAGTGGCTGTTAGATTTGCTTCACTCACCATCCCCAAAAAAACAAACGACAGTAATCCATTGAGTGGCTGGTAAAATTGGAACATTCACTGTTTGGCTGGTGGACGAAAAACTTAACTTTGAACCCTGAATGTTATAAATTGGATTTACCTTTTAACAAAACATAGAGCTGGGCGATATGGAGAAAATCAAACATCACGATATTTTGGACCAAATACCTCGATATCGATACCGCAACCATATTGTAGTGTTGACTATTGGTGCTTTCAAAAAATATTTACACAATGAGATTTTTGATAAATAATCATCAGTAATGTGGATATAATGATTAAGTGGGTAAAGGCAAATAATAGAACAGTTACAACAGTCTGGTAAGTTCAGAAAAGTACATCACTTTACTGTAATGCAACCTTCAAAACCAGGAAAAGACACTTAGGTCATATTACGATATCTAGTCTCATATCACGATATCGATATAATATCAATATATTGCCCAGCTCTACCAAAACGTGTAAAAAGGTAAACTATCCACATTTGAATCCTTAAAAAAAAGCAGTATACCACAGTTATACACAGTCAATAGATACAAATACAATCTTTACTTTCTTGTGCGACACTGTTGGACAGGTCTTGTGCAACCATTGCTATGCGACTGTTATTCAATTTAATAAGGGTCCTCATTTCCTTAAAAAGCAGACTCTCCAGGTTTAAGGGAAGCAAACCCTCGCTGCTTATTTTTTAGCACTCGTGCAATTGGTTTCACTTGGAAACCAGCCCTCGGCTCAACCGTACAGACCAACGAAAGCGAAGGACTGTCGTGTCCAACGCTGAATTCCTCTCAGCGGGACGACAGAAATGTACTCGTCAGGGCCACTGCGGACCTTCCGAGGTCCCCACACGCTCCACGGCGGACAGACAGGGGCTATGGGGTGGTGATGGGGAGCAGGTGTGGCTGTTTGATTGGTCAAAGTGACAGCAGAGTGACAGGTGGCTGCCAACCAGGTGACACATCAGTCCTCAGCGGGCCCAGACCTCCCAGCAGCATGCATTCATTCCTTCGTTGATTTCACTCTTCACTCACTCACGGGCTACACGACATGATCGAGAGACGGAGTGAGAGACGGACAGAGTTTTTTTTTTTTTTCTCAGGCAAGCCAGACATGCCTGAGAGACTCCAAGATAATTACCGTCTCTACAGATTCCCCCTTTGGATTTTTCAGAGAGCGAGATAAAGGAAAGAGAAAGGCATGGAAGGGCAAGCCAGCAGGTGGTACGCTTCATTACATATTGTCAAAAGAGCAACCCATTGTTCAGGTTCGGGCTGGTTGAGCGCATGCAGTGCTCTGAAGAAAAAGGGCAGCGTCACCTGGTTACAGAAGATTTCCTTCCTCATTCTCAATTACCATTTGGGAATTTCAATAAAACGCACTAAATACCTGACAATGGACACCTCGAAGGGCATTAACCCGCTTATACCATGGTCACTTGCCAAATAACACATTTTTAAAACATTAGTTCATATTTTAATTAGTTTTACAATCGAAATCTAAAGTTGATCCAAACAATAACTCTGTTTCCCTGGTTACGCCTGACGGTTTGACTAATACCTGGAACAATCATTCCATCCATCAGGTTCTTATGCAATGCAAATGTTGTTCTCTCCACCAGGAATTAGGAGGAACCTTAGATACGACTTGCCTCCCTTAGCAACCGGAGATATTTATATAGTCCGCTCAGCTGATAGAAGCCTTTAGCTACGAGCCAGAAAGCTAACGCTATGCTAGCAAGATCCAAAGTCAATAACATTGTGTACAGTTGGCAATCAGTAAAAATAATTTGACAGTATGTTGAACAACAAGACAAGCTAGCTATCCAGCCATGTCATTGTCCCCAAAACAATAGAACGACTTTTACGAAGAATTAGATCCGCGATGTGTAACGTTACTGTCGGCTGCAGCGGCGCAGCCTGAAGCAGCGAGCTGAACAGTGAACGGGATGTGAGAAAACGTTATTCGCTGTGAAACAAAGTCAGTCCAGAGGGCCAGTAGAACTTACTTCTTGCAGCCTGTGTGTTTTAGCGCCATCCTGTGGTGTTCAGAGGACGAGTTGGAAATAATAAATCCACATTTCCTTATTGATTCAATGTAGCGCATTAGTCAATTCATTCAAATTAATTTAGAACAGTAAACAGTCAGTTTCACCGAACTCCTTTAGTAGGTGTCCTATATCACTTTTTACTGGACACCCTGCAGCCAATCAGAATCGAGTATTCACCCAGACCATGGTATAACCCGCTTTACACCGTGGTCACTTACCACATTTTTCTTTTTAAACCATTCATTTATATTTGAATTAGTTTTACAATTGAGATCTATAGTTTTTTTTCCCAAACAAAAACTGTTTCCCTGGTAACGCCGGAGGGTTTGACTCATACCTGGGATCGTTCCCATCCCATAATAATTCTTACACAATGCAAACGTTGTTCACTGCTCCAGTAAATAGGACGGACCTTAGATACGACTTGCCACCCTTAGCAACGGGAGATATTTATATACTCCACTCGGCTCAGAGGAGCCTTCAGCTCGGACGGCTACGAGCCAGAAAGCTAACGCTACGCTAGCAAAATTCAAAGTATAATTGGACAGTATGTTTAGCAACAATCAGCCATGCCATTGTCCCCAAAACAATATAAAGATTTTCAGGAACAATTATCTGCCGTGTATTCTATACCCACGACGTTCCACTTCTGGGATTGCTCCGGTGCCGCAGCAAATTCCGCCGGATGCGTGTCTTTTTGCCGATGATCGTCTCCTTCCTCTTTCTTTGTGTTGGCGTTCCAACCTCCGGTGGATTTGTGAGGACTATGGTTAACTGCTCCTCAGATCTCTGCAGGGTAAATCCAGACAGCTAGCTAGACTACCTGTCCAATCTGAGTTTTCTGTTGCACGACTAAAACAACTTTTGAACGTACACACGTTCCACCAAAACAAGTTCCCTTCCAGAGGCTACTTTGCAGAGGCACCATGCGGAGCTTAGCGACGATTGTGATTGGTTTAAAGAAATACCAATAAACCAGAGCACGTTTTTCTCCCATCCCGGAATGCTGTGTGGTCTAGCCAGACCTTCCTCCGCAGCGCTGTGGAGGAAGGTCTGGCAACACGAGACTATCCGCCATGTGAACTGTCGGGCACAGCCTGAAGTAGCGACCTGAACAGCGAACGGGATGGGAGATTACGTTACTCGCTGTGAAACAAAGTCGGTCCAGAGAAGCAGTGTAACTCGCTTCTTGCAGCTTGTGGGTTAACAAACTAAACTGGTTGTTATTATTAAGCAGGGACGACACACTCTGGTCTCATTTCGGTGTTTGCGTTCATGTGTTTGTGTAGCTGCAAAACCAAGCTGTACGCGGAGAAGCTGCCCAACACCAGCATCATCATCCCGTTCCACAATGAGGGCTGGTCGTCGCTGCTGAGGACCGTCCACAGCGTGCTCAACCGCTCGCCCCCACAGCTCATCGCCGAGGTCATCCTGGTCGACGACTTCAGCGACAAAGGTACAGACGACACACACATCTCACACACACACTCATCACTGGTCAGAACACACACACACCTGCTTACATAACACACCTCCTCAGACATGTGCAAGAAAATACAGATTTGCGATTGATTGGTTAGCGTCGCTTCGGTAAAATTATTCCTTGTGTACTGGAGTTTAGAACGGTCATCTCATAGTTGATTGCTTGGTTATGGCAGAATCTTTCAATACTACATGTGGTGAGTCTTGGGGCGGCTTGTGGCTCGGAGGGAGAGTTGTCTCTTGCTGTTTAACCGCAAGGTTGGCGGTTCAATCCCAGGTTCCCCCGGCCACATGTCAAAGTGTTCCTGAGCAAGACACTATAAGGCATAAAAACAAAAAAAAAATTTGGTTCTGGTTGGTTGTCAGTTGAAGTCATGGGTTGATAGGGAATTTATTAAATTTTTTATTTTTATTTTTTCCCCAGTGGCAGCAAGGGATAGATTATTTTTTTTTTCCTTTACAGTAGCGATGGATACTCAATTTTTTCATTACATAGCCTACCTGTTACTACATGTACAGTTGTCGCGCATGCAGAGCAGACTGAGATATCGGTTTATGCCTGTAGAACAGGTAGGTGGTAAGTATTGACTCTTTAATCATGGAGGGTTTAGTGTGGGCTACTTACTGTAACGAGTGTAGCGTTAGTTCATCTGCGCTAGCGGAAGTAAATAATGTACAGTACAGGCCAAAAGTTTGGACACACCTTCTCATTCATTGCGTTTCCTTTTTATTTTCTTGACTATTTACATTGTAGATTCTCACTGAAGGCATCAACACTATGAAGGAACAAATATGGAATTATGTACTTAACAAAAGTGTGAAATAACTGAAAACATGTCTTATATTTTAGATTCTTCAAAGTAGCCACCCTTTGCTTTTTTATTAATAAGGGAAATAATTCCACTAATTAACCCTGACAAAGCACACCTGTGAAGTGAAAACCATTTCAGGTGACTACCTCATGAAGCTCATTGAGAGAACACCAAGGGTTTGCAGAGTGTGTGTGTGTGTGTGTGTGTGTGTGTGTGTGTGTGTGTGTGAGCGTGCATCGCTGTTCAGAATCCCGTCTATCTTCCATAATGCAACGCTTGTATCCAAATGAATAGTGTTGTGAAGTTGTCATTAGCTTCACTGCTGTTAGCCAACTCCATTGAGCCCCAGGGACTTGCTGTAACGTTAGAGCACTCTAGGGTGTTTACCTTTCATTTGATCGTGTTTGTTAGCTACGCTGCCATCCTCTTGACCGACATTAAACACAACATATAGCTCATGAGTGGTTTCATCTGCCCTGTTTAACGTGTTGAAGCTCCCCGGCGGCGCAGTAGCTTACGCTGCTGCTGATGCCGTAAACCTGGACACGGCAACGTTAAGTGCCGCTGCGGCGACATCGGGTCCTCTTCCAGCACTGCTGGAGGAAAACAGGCATCTTGCATCGCAAGAGTGCTGTACAAAAATGTAATTATAGTTTGCCTCAAACTTTTTATTTGTGTATTTAATTCGTATCATTTCTTCCCCAAGCTCATAAAATAAATTTGGGTCGCACATGAATTGACCGGGTCGGTCGGAAACCGGAACCAAACAATTAATTTTGTTAGGCCTAAACCCCAAGTTGCTCCCCGAATGCTTTTAACACACACACACGCACGCACACACACACACACACGTTTGTTTCACTGCCTTTGTGGGGACCGTCATTGACATAATGCATTCCCTAGCCCCTTACCCTAACCTTAAAATATCACAACTAAATGCCTAACCTTAACCCTTACCCTAACCTTAACCATCACAACAGAATGCCTAACCTTAACCCTTACCCTCACCCTAACCATAACCTAATTCTATCCCTAATCCTAAAACCAAGTCTTAACCCTCAAACAGCCCTTTAAACCTTGTGGGGTCCAGCATTTTTGGCCCCACAAGGCTGTGTAGACCCCACAAGTATACTGTATTCCCTGGCTTTTGGACCCCATGAATATAGTAAAACAAGCCCACACACACCCATTCATACTCATCACTGGTCAGAACACACACCTTCGCCCCTCACCACGCTAGGGCTGGGCGATATATCGATATAAACAAATATATCGATATATTTTTAAATGAGATATGGAATTAGACCATATCGCATATATCGATATAGTTCAAATGTGATCCTTGCTCCCATAGATATGTCGCCGTGAGGTTCTAAACATTCGTCAAAACCCGCCGCCATCTTGGAACAGGGGTCCGAAGCATTCAGATCAACGCTAAAGATGCCGGACTTTTGTACTGCTTAATTATGTTCGATAGAGGAAATGAAAAGAACAAACAGCATGGATAACATTTAACAGGTGACAATGTGTTTTATGATTATATATGCCGCCTTCGACCAGCAATCTGAGCTCCGGCGGCAGCGGAGGCGGAGAGCCCCGTGGCCGGCAGCGGCGTCTCTTCCCGGGCAAAAACACAGCCGCCTGCGCTGCTGCGCGGGTCCCCGCTGATCCAGATCGGACCAGCCAAAGACAGAGTGGTGATCGGTAGGATCTTCCACGTAGTCAGGAACGAACTGTATGTCGATATCGGCGGAAAAGTTCCACTAAGTTTGCCAGCGGCGAAGCCCGGTCGAAAGAAGCTACAGCGGGGCAGCGACCGTCTGCGGCTGCAGGATCTGGAGCTCAGTGCCCGTTAAAATTACATGTAACGCATAAATACATACAGAAATAAATAGTGGAGGAATGAGCCTGGACATTTCAGTCTGTTTAAACTTCACCTTGAAGCAGAAACTCTTAGTTCAGAAGGGTGAAGTTTCCGTTTGGACTCAGATCTGTGAACCGATCATAATAAATATTCTTTGTATTAACACATTAATTAGTTTCTTTGTTTTGTAGTCGATAGTTCATCTTTTAGTTTACTTAAGTGGAAGCAGTATCAAGTGGAAGAATGGGACTATAACCTAGGCTTACAGGCATGAGGCATTACATTTTGAACAAAGTAGATTATATTAATATCAAAAGCTTAATTGACCTTTGGAACGAATCACAAATAGCCTATGGAGCTTTGATTTCAAAAACGTTACTCCTGTTATACAGTATTTAGGTTTACATTTTATTGTTATTTGAACAGCTGAGCATTTAATCATGAACCAGGTGAAGAAACCGGTTTATTATTTATTTGATTTTGCAACTGTTTCTATGAAACTACTTGTGACATGTCATATTTGATTTGGGCTTTGACTGAACATTTGCTCTCAATTCGGGGAAAAAAATATCGGGATATATATCGTATATCGATATTCAGCCAAAATATATCGGGATATGACTTTTGGTCCATATCGCCCAGCCCTACACCACGCACACATTCACACTGATACATGAGCACACATGCAGTCAGTACGGGCATGCCAGTAACTAAGGCTGTTAGTGGAGTGTGACTTTTTCTTACTCTGTCTCTCTCCTTCTTTCACACACACACCACGGAGTCATTTGTTTGCAAGTGTTGGTTACTGTTGCACAAATAATGAGCTGTTTAGAAACACAAGCATTAGTCGGCTGCTGCAGAGGCCCAGATGTGATCTCACGATGCTCCTGCTATCGTATTTCAGAAGCAGACAGACGGAGAAAGACACAAACACACAAAGGCAGCGGAGAGCCGGTGTTTCAGGAATGTTCTGCCTGTTTAAAGGGAGTTCTTCCTCGCTGTTGTCGCACCAAAGGCTTGCTCTTGGGGGGGATTGTTGGGTCTCTGTAAATTGTAGAGGGTGGTCTACACCTACTCTATAAATAAAGTGTCCTGAGATAACGTCTGTTATGATTTGACACATAACTACACATAAATTAAATTGAAAAGGTTAACTGTTTCTGATAACGACTGGATAATGGCTAGCCACGGCTGCTAACTTCTGATTGATGCAACGCTCGCTTTTGGCCTCATCGGAGAATGCCAACGATGGTCGTTCAGACGTCACCATCTTTTTTTGGTCATCTTTTAGGAAGGCAAAAGTGGACACAGACTTGAGGAATCAGGAGAAAGAATGGGAAGAAACTAAAATAACGTTATTCCCAACGTTACGTTAGCAGCATTTTGTTACCCAGTCAAATATGTCAGTTTCAGGCTAACTAGTTCTGTAAGTTAAGCTAAAGCATTTAGTTACTAAGTCAAACATCCAAATGTCAGTTTTAGGCTAACTACTGTTTATCTGTAAATTAAGCTAAATTATTTGGACAGTATGCAGATTGTTACAGTGGAATGTGGATGTATCCGAAAGCTATGCAGCATTATGTTTGCTAGGGCCTTAACTTGCTAACACATAGCTAACATTAGCTTACTAACAGCTAACTTGCCCTCTCTGGTAGACACAGGTTGCTAAAATAATCCTTTGACATGCTTACATCTGATGTGTTAAGCTAGCTACAGGCACTTGTTTTCCCTCCAGTGGGCGTGGTGTTCAGCTTATGGTGCGATGCACGCTCTCTCTATGGACCTTTTTCACAGCAGACATGTTGACTTCTCATAGTAGGAAAAGCACAGCTGAAATTGATAACCTTAACGATGGCTCAGTTCCATCAAGTGTCCCAGTAAGATATTTCAGTGAGTCAGCATGCACAATACCAGGACCTCTCCTAAGTGGAATGCAGCCATCAGTAATGGTTTAATACCAGGACCTCTCCTAAGTGGAATGCAGCTATCAGTAATGGTTTAATACCAGGGCCTCTCCTAAGTGGAATGCAGCCATCAGTAATGGTTTAATACCAGGACCTCTCCTAAGTGGAATGCAGCCATCAGTAATGGTTTAATACCAGGACCTCTCCTAAGTGGAATGCAGCCATCAGTAATGGTTTAATACCAGGACCTCTCCTAAGTGGAATGCAGCCATCAGTAATGGTTTAATACCAGGACCTCTCCTAAGTGGAATGCAGCCATCATTAATGGTTTGAATACACCTGTGCTTTTCCTACTATGACATGTCAACATGTCTGCCATGAAAAAGGTCTATTATAGTGATATATAAAGTGAAAATATAAAGACTTGGCTTGCCCTGGTCTGAGAACTCTGCCTTTTTTCTTGTATTTTGTTATTATCCTGAAATCATTCAAACATCCCCGCAGTAGGGGGAATCGACCCAACTGTTAACCTTTCCTCTGGCTACACTTTAATGAAAAACTGTACATTGTTCGCCCAGTTAGTGGTTAAGACCTAGTATAACTATGTTGTCTCTCCATTTTTCCTTTTCTATCCATCCAACCATTACGTTCATCCGGCATGTAACGAACATCCCATCCTCATACGTCAGCTGGAACACGTCAACTTGTTTTGTTATTTAAATAGCAAATTAACTAATTAAAAGCCATTTGTCTTAATCGTTTTTAAGATGATAACCACTTTTCCGTCCTGAGACTGTAGATTAGTTTTGACTGCAAAGCGTGGCACGTCCTCGCAGGCCCCCTGAGTGATTGTGCTTGGAGCTAAAGACGGCAGTGGCCTCTGGACAGATGGCGGGGGAATGAGGGCATTGCGTCGCCCCTGCCGGTGGCAGCGACGTCAGCGTGAGAAAAACCCACTTTCTGGTGTGCATTGGTATTCTCACACAGGCGGCGGCTTAATCAGTTTGAACTCTGGAGTTAATGTACAGCTTTGAACCCTTGCATAATAAATCGGGGGACAAGTGCAATATTATCGCTGGGGTTTGAGCGGAGGAGGGAACAAGGTATTCATCATTAAAGCTGGTTCAGAGCCACCGTGTGACGCATCATTTCCTGTTCACTTTTCCATTCCCTTAGATATCAAATATTGCACTAAAGATATATGAAGGAAGGAAGGAAGGAAGTAAGTAAGGAAGGAAGGAAGGAAGGAAGGAAGGATATGGAGGAATATTTTTATTCAGAGGTGTATATATCGCTGTTTTATCACATTGACTCACTTTTTTGGTACCTGCCAGGGTTTTTCCTGGGTTCTTAGAGCGTTTTGCATATTGGTCCTTTGCATATCACCGCACAATTATTTACATAAAGACTAGTAGTTGTTGTTGTTTGCAGCGAGGGTAGTCTATATCCACAACTTTCCACTTACGGATTGCTCCGTTGCCACTAGAGGTGTTGGCATTAATCAAATAATCGATGCATCGAATCGTGGACGTGGACGATGATGCATCGATAATCGGCCGGCTCACAATCAATTATTTCTGTTTACAATTTAATGTAGGCCTAACAACATTTCTGTTGACATATTCGGTTATTTTGTTCTGCAGAATGTTTTGTTTTTGAAGCTTGAAAAGCAATGAATTAAATATCATATGGTTTTAATAGAAAAATGTATTTGACGCGTCGTGATGCATCGAGATATCGAATTGAATTGAATCGCTGACATGATAATCGCATTCAAATCGGGAGATCACTGAAGATTCACACCTCTAGTCGCAACGGGAAATTCCGCCGAATGTCCTTCTTTTCGGCCGGATGTCTGTCAGCTTACGTTTCCTTTGTGTTGGCGTTCTAACCTCCGGTGGATTTGTGAGGACTATGGTTAACTGCTCCTCAGATCTCTGCAGGGTAAATCCAGACACCTAGCTAGACTATCTGTCCAATCTGAGTTTTCTCTCGCACGACTAAAACAACCTTTGAACGTACACGTTCCACCAAAACAAGTTCCTTCCCGAGGCTATTTTGCAGCGGCTCCATGCGACGCTTAGTGCCGCCCAAGACAATTGTAATTGGTTTAAAGAAATGCCAATAAAAACTTGGGGAGCAGGGTGTCACCAAAATGAGAATAGCTGGTCCACCTCAAAGATAGCCCTCCGTGAGATAGTGACACTATACCTTAGTCGGTGCTGTTTTGTTGTGGTACCTCGCAGCCGACACCAGGAAGATAAACAATTGATGAAGGTACAGTTATATTTTGTCTGAGGTGCTAATTAGCACCCAGTTTCTACGTTGTGTAATTATAGCCTCGCTGCAGAGCGGTGTTGCAGGAACAGCCTCTTCTCTCCTCTTTTAAAATCATAATTTACACAACTATTCCTATTTGTCTCAAAGGACACCTGGTGATTTCTATCTGTGTGCTCTGCTGTAGTCGACTCTGTGTTTTAATTAGGCGGAAAGCTTTCCTCTCTGGGTTCTGGAAAAGCCTCAGGGGATTGACTTCTTTTCTTTTTTAAACTGTTTATGTTGGCATCATACGTGTGCCCAGAGTGTGAGCCCATGCTAACGTGTTTTCAGGTAAACAGTATGTCTAAGAAAAACCAAGAGAAGAGCTGGAGCTGTGATGGTGTCGCTTGGGGATCATCGTGCGTCGAGGATCATCAGATTCCAGGCGGGGGGTCAGATGGCTTTTTCTTTGGTAATCTCTGTATTTGTTTACTCCCCACTGCGCCCAGCTTCTCTACAACTTTTCACTTTACAGACTAGGGCTGGGACGATGTGCTTTTGTCTAGGGATGTCCCGATGACAGTATTGGATCGGAGCCGATTTTGGTATAGTTTTTAACTGATCGGGGATCGGCATTTACCCCAATCACGTACATCAGCTTGTAGTAATCACTGCCTTTAATCACACATGGCCTGCATCACAAACGCACCGCCAGACTGCCTGGATGCCGGCACTTGCAAACCAACATGGCGCTCGGCCACTCACCAGTGAGTCTCGTAGCTTGCCAGCCCTCAGCAACAAGTAAAAAAGTCTGTCTTTCTTAGTGCCCCGTTTTTTACAGAAGAAGATTTCTCCAGTTGTCCACACTTCTTCCATGATTTCACCAGGAAAGCAGTTTACAGGCTGTCATTCCCGCGTTATTATGGATCCCACGTAACGTCTAGGCAAGTCCCGCCCTACGAAGCAGCCCGTTTGGTTGGGGTTAGGCATTGACCTCGAGTGGTTAATGTTAGGATAGCCGATTGGTCAGGGGATAGGACCTGAACAAATCGGGTTCCGTTAACTTGTGTAAGCATCAATGCGTGGCCAATAGTAGCGTGTGAATGCTATGGAAGGGCGGGTCCCTCCTAAAATTTGCGAGGGTTCCGTAATAACGAGCTATTCCCAGGAGCCGACATTCGTAAACACGAAAAGAAAATCAAAGATTGACTATTAAGCGTGAGGTCCAGAGGGAGCGAAGTGTTAGTTTTCTTTAGCCACGCGTGGATGTGTGTCAAGGGTGCAATGGAGGTGTCGAAGGTGCAAAACCATTTTTAAACTGTTTATGTTGGAATCATACATGTGCCCAGAGCGTGAGCCCATGCCAAAGGGTTTTCAGGTAAACAGTATGGCTTAGAAAAACCAAGAGAAGAGCAGGAGCTGTGATGGTGTCGCTTGGGGATCGTCGTGCATCGAGGATCATCAGATTCCAGGCGGGGGGTCAGATGGCTTTCATTGGAAATCTCTGTATTTGTTTACTCTGACTGCTGACAATATTTGCAATTGCCAAATTACTGAATCTAAAATCTGTCAGAAGGAAGCTGCGCCGCACACTTCTCTGCACAAGCGCTTCTGTTGCAGAGCGTTTGGAGAAAAATCTCACCTGATGATTTCAAAGCGATGATCACGATTTCCTAGTTCCACCCACGAGTGCGCGGGGAACAAAAAAAATGAATGGCAGTGACAATCTAGCAATATTTCCATCCATATTCATCTGTTATCACCTTGTAAACGTAAAGTGATCCGAGTCCCCCTCCTTGCTCTCTCCCGCCCACGCTCACCTCGGTGTTGTCGGAGCAGTTGATTCAGGCAGAACGCTGACTCACAGGTAACCTCACGCTGACACTGCAACCGGCTGTTTCTATCGCCTCTCCTCCCCTCATCTTCTTTAACGTCTCTTTCGTTTCCTCATACCCTCTTGATGCCTGTGTCTTTAGTCGGTGGTTTGTGGAAGAAGTCCAACTACAATCGTTAGATCTGAGAACAGTCATTTAGTTCGTTTTGATTGGCTCACGTTGATTTAACTTAGATGAGGCTTAGGTGCCTCCCAAAACGGCTTGGGGTGCTGCTTTATAAAAGCCCTAAAGCTTGATTTATGGTCCTGCGGAGGCTCCGCGCAGAGCTTTCGCCGTAGCCTACGTAAGTGGCCTGAAGTTTATACTTGTGCGATCTCTTTAAGAGAATAGCAGGGCCGCCATGTGGGTGTGTGTGCATGCGTGGTAGAGCGAGTGAGAGCGTCACAGTGATTATCTTCCGAGTGAGTAGTGACTCTAGAGTCATAGTGAGAGGAAGAAAGCGTCTCCCCTGTTCTTTCTGACCACGGTGGGAAATCTGGAGCAGGAGAAGTTAACCCTCTCCTTTATCTCATGTTGTTGATGGAGAAGGAGAACCAGGAAGTTTACATTAAGAAACTAACCGCCAAAATGTTAGTTTAAAGTACTTTTTACTCATACTTCCACGGTGAAAAGGCAGATATTAGATGATCGCTTTCAGGATTTTATGAGTAGAGATCAGGTCACTCAGAGATGGATTTCAATTGGAGAATCGATAATTTTAACCCAGCCCTAGTATATAGTAGGGGTGAGAATCACCAGAGGCCTCACGATACGATATCATCCCGATACTTAGGTCACAATACGATATTATTGCGATTTTAAACATATTGCAATATTCTGCGATATATTGCAATTATTACCTTTTTCCCAATTTCAAATGACGTCCCCAAAATGAAACTTTGTCAACATCTGTTTTATCTAAAAAGATACATTTCTCTGTTTGTTCGTCTCACTTCAATTTTATTGCTGCAAAATGGGACTGTGTCAAGCTGACAAACTGACCAACCCATATATAATAAAAGATCGATACTTGGTGTCTGTGTATCGATACAGTATTGCCACGGAATATATCGCGATACTATGCTGTATCGATTTTTTCCCCCCACCCCTAGTATATAATATGTAATAAGATCAAGTTGGCTATGCTATATATCGGCCAGGCTCTGAAAATGATCATTAGTTGCATCCCTCATTTAGTGGCTTGGATGTGTTACATTATATAGGAGTGCGGTTTCCATCTCGTCCAGGGTTCATACCAACAGAGCTCCTCAACGCGGTAGATCAGTCAGCTTCAGTGCTTATCACTGCTACTCTTGACTCTGAAAACTTCACTCAGTGGAAGATCGTTGACAAGAGTAAATGTCAGGTTTCTGTGTCAGTCGCTCAATGAAAAAACAAGTGTTGCTTCTTCTCTTTTTTTGCTGTTCCCACTGGCATTCAACAATCATAGAGACAGAAAGCCACCAGAGAAAAGGCAGAGGGACCAGTCCTTCCTCCCACAGTACTAGCCTTAATAGAAAATAATACCATGTAGCCACAGCACCTGCTGGGTTTTAAGAAACGGCTGGGACTCGGGGGAGGGGGGGGGAAGCAATGAATTCCCTGCTGTCATTACGATTTTTATTGCTGGACCAACTATTTCTTCTCTAGATATGAGGAAATATCAGGCGAGCTGTCAAGGCGAACCCGAGGTTGAGTCTAAGTGAAGTAACGCGCACATATAATTTTTCAAGCACGATGAGAAAACGTGAATGATAACCCTGAAAGAAAAAGTTAGCCTTTGCTGTCGGCTCCCCGAACACATTTTTTAAAAAGAGAGAATTGCTCGAGCCAGCGGCCACCATAGCGCTGGGTTTCCCCACTGATTTCCGGAATCGATTCCATTCCGATTCACAAGACACCGATTTGATTTCCTATTCTACTTTTCCATTCTTTATTGATTGGATTCGGGATATTTCAGTTACAATACCAATTTAGCTTGGATGTGAAAGAGCTCCTCAGAGATCTGGGGTTGTTAAATGACTAACCCTAACCCAAGAGACAAAGTCCTGACGTCACACATCGGTGGAAATGGCCATGGCACTTTCTCGCTCGCCAAAGTCTTGCCTAACTTTGGAGCGTTTTTTAGCATAACATGGAATCCTTAGATGGTTTAGTTTCACATGATACCAATAGCTTCACTCTGGCTTTAAAACGGAGCCTCTTAAAAGATCAATCTCAGGATTTTGAAATATCGGATCAATCAAACGAAGATCTGTTTAAATCGGAATTTAATTTAATTTTTTAAACCCAGCCCGTGCGGCCACACTGAACTGCCGGCTGCAGACGTGCGTCTCGGCCAGGAGAGAGAGAGAGAGAGAGAGCGGCGTTGCTGTGAACGAACAAAATAATACCTTTGTTTCTTATGTCTACGGTCTGAGGCGTACGGTCTAGGGCAGTGGTGGCCTAATGGTTAAGGAGCGAGCTTGTGGTTCAATCAGGACAGGATATAATCTGGGTGGGGAAAGTGAAAGGGCAGCGCTTCTCCCTCCCTCCATCACCACCACTGAGGTGCCCTTGAGCAAGGCACTTAACCCCAACCTGCTCCAGTGGAGCTGCTCAGTGGCCAGCAGATCAGACTGTGGTTGTACTGGGCAGCTTCCAGGTATGATTTAGAGGATGGATACCTGAACCGACGGGCCGGGCCAGGTTCGGGCAGATATTTAGAAATGATGTTCGGGTTTGGGTCAGGCTCGGTCACATCAGCGCGATATAGCATTGAACATTTTAAATTTAAAAAAAGCTTATGTAGGTGTGCGCCTGTGTTAACGTGCGCTTGTTCCCCCCGTGTGAGCTGATGACCTCATCTGTTGACATTTCCGAATGCCTTCCTACAGTTGCTTAATAAAAGCTTTCCACACAAACAAACGTACATATGTCATTAGTGTGAGGAAAAAAAATGAGATTTTAACTGTCTGACTCGGATGTAAATATCTTAATGCCTGCCGGGCTCGGGTCGGGTTCGGTTACTTCTCTGTCGGACGCGGGCCGGGCTCGGACAGAAAAATGCGGCCCGATCCGCACTCTAGTATGAATGTGGAACCGTGCGAATGTGACCGGTCGTCATTGCAAATGACAAGTTGTTCTCAGTCGACTTACCTGAATAAATAAAAGGCTAAAAACGACCCTTGTCGTGTGCATTATATCGAAATCGACCCGCGTCCGACCCACGTCTCGACGTGCGTCGCGAAGCCGAGCCTGTCGACGCGGGTTAACCCTTTCAAACACAAAGTCAACCCTGGTTGAAAGGGTATTTATAGCCTATATATACATATACATATATCATAGCAGAGTTTCATGAAACCAGGGACAGTGTGAGCCCGGATTTATCCATCATGGTTAAGTGGGGTCTGTGACGGAGAGACAATCCCTCTCAGGAGCTCTGATTCACACCGCAGGGCCTGCTGCGAGGGGAACCTGTCACCGCCTCCAGATCGACCGTCCAATTATTCAGTCGCTGTCCCGAGCCGGATGGGATCTATTAGGCCGCTGTCTGCAGAACAGAAGAAATGAGACAATTTGGTGAGTGTTAATATGAGACAGGGATTTCCCTGCCATTATAAGGTGTAGGTGCAGCACCTGAGCCATGTTGGGCAGCACCTAAGCCAAATGAAGGTAACTAAAAGACTTTTCTCGGATCTAATGACTATAGATGGACTTCTTTAACAGGGTTTGTCTTTAAGCTTTTCGAGCTTTTTCAACCTTTTAGACACACATATGGTGATAATAATGGTCCAAAATGATGTGGAAAACCGACGACCACATAGGGACACAAACCGACTACAAAACACAAATGACCAACAAAGAGACACACAGGACTACTAAAAGATGCCAAATCCCACAAATAGACTCAAATTCCTTTTTTTAAAGCTTTAGTGCGTAACCTTTTGATATTAATGAACGTCCGCTACGTTCAAGCCATTGCCAAATGAGTTGCTACAAAGCTGATTAAGACTATCAGCTCCACACAACTCTCTCTGAACATCTCAGTACGGCTATGTTCAGAAGATCGTGGCGTCTGGCGACTTTCCCGCGCAGGAACTCGAGTGAAGATAATGACCTCTTCTGAAGAGTCCATCATGTTTTTTTTAAGTCCTCCGTGTCCTCCTTGGCTACTAGCAACTGTGTGGAGGAGGAGGGGTGGGGGGTGGTGCGCGATCACGGAAGGCTTGTATCACGTGGACGCGCCGACAGTGTCGTCATTACTTAGAATTCCTCATGGGGGAGACGGAAACTACGCACTATAGCTTTAATTGAAAAACGGCACATTTTCCTGAGGAAGGACACCTAAACGCCCCCGCCCCAAAAAAGCGCCCCTAACCCTTCCACAAAGGCAGGGAAAACACTTTGAGAGAAATATAAGATGCTGATTCTATACTGAAACGTCTGTGTTTAGTGAGTGGATTACACTTCGTTAGTTAATTAGTTTTTCCCCAACAAAGGAATTAGTTCTGTATACTTGGCTGCCAATTTGGAGCTAGCAATTTGACACGATGCGACATGCTTTTAATGGCGGTTATCATGTTTTGGCAGGAAAAAAAGATGAAAGTGCAGTTCAGTGTGGAGGTGGGGGGGGATAAATAGGAGCGGACAACAAATGTAGTCATAGAGTGAGAAATGAAGCAATTATGAAACAACATTCAGAGAGGGGAGGAGGGGAGGAGGGCAGGGAGAGCTGAGGGCAAAAGACGGAGATTAAGTTTATGACTTTTATTAACCTGCATCAGTGAATAAGGTCGACATTAAGGCCATTTTATGGTCCTGCGCAGGCTCCGCGCAGAGCTTTCGCCGTAGCCTACGTAAGTGGCCTGAAGTTTATACTTGTGCTGGTGTGTGTGTGTGTGTGTGTGTGTGTGTGTGTGTGTGTGTGTGTGTGTGTGTGGGAGTGGGTGACAGAGCGAGTGAGAAGTGAGAGAGTGACGGCGATTAGCTTCGGAGCGAGTACCAACTCTATAGTCGTGGTGAGAGGAACAAAGTGTCTCCCCTGTTCTTCCTGACCACGGTGGGAAATCTGTAGCAGGAGAAGTTAACCCTCTCCTTGATTTCATGTTGTTTATGGAGAGGGAGAACCAGGAAATGAGTTGGGGGGGGAGCCACGTGCGTCGCTATGATGTGTAGTTAAATATTATTATAATATTATAGGGTCTGGCGTAGACGCAGAGGGGTCTGCGGGGGAACGCCGTCGATTTGACTATAAAACTACTATATAAAGGCCTTTTAGTCTGGATCAACGGAAGTACATTTTCCAAGATAAAGCCTGACATCACCTTCCTCTCATGGTGTTGCTGTTCCTAAACACCCTTCGCTTCGGAAAAACGACAGCAAACTTCGAGCTAGCGAGCTGCACGCTGAAAATGTCAAGTTTTGAAGAACATTTGGATGGTGCGACAGAAGAGGCAGGCCTGCTCGGTTCTTTTGGGGAATGATTGTAAAGATTTACAACAAATGTGTTTACAGTATTTCCTCTCTAACTGGGACGTTCTGGGACCGATTGGTGGGATTGCTGTGGACGACAAGGAGATACAGTCCATGATGAGCTCCAGCTGCACGAGAGGAGGGAGGGAGGGAGGGAGGGAGGGAGGGAGGGAGGGAGGGAGGGAGGGAGGGCTGGCTGGCTGTGATGGTGAGGGGAGGTCAGCTCACTCTTCATTAGGCTGTAATTGAATTTCGGCAGCGCGTGCAAGGGAGGATGTTCAGCCCTGGCTCTCCCTGCGGGGGAGTGTTGGCTCACTCCGGCTGCACAACCTCCCCGATACTTTGAAGGTTAGCTCAGCTAATGGGCTACTTTCTCCACGGAGCCCAGTCTCGGCTCGCCATCTGTCATCCACACGTCTCAACATGTAGGCGCACAAGTACATGAACCGCAACTGCATTGCTGCCTGCCTAAACGAGTGGAGCGAAACACGAGGGACAGGGCCGCAGTAGACCTCCTCGGGCCCTGATTAGGGCTGCACAATGTGTCGTTTTTTATCGTCATCACGATATCAAGTTGCCCAATACAACATATCGGGAAAGAAATTATCACACTTTAAAATGTACCTGTCAGTTTCTTTTTATGGTGCCTTTTATAATCAATTTAATGTTAAATTTTTTGTTCAATGTTGGAAATGATTTCCTTTAATTATTTTATATATTCAACAGGCAATGTGTTGTATTTTAGCAGAATACTGAAATCATCAGAAATGCAGAACTCTGTAGACTTAAATATCCGTTTGTTCATCGCAAGTAATATCGCTATCGGGATATTCAACAACGTTATTGCACATTGCATACGTAAGGGAGAATGCAGAGCGAGGCGGTCGTTATAACGAATACAACCCCCGACAGGGTGATCGGGCCTGATCGCCAAAACGCCAAACGACGCCAAAGAAAACAAATGGCAAATGGCACAAAGAGACACAAAATGTATGGGAAATTTGCTTCTTTTATTTTTATTTTTTTTAAGAAAAACGTAACGGAAGGACACTTGAACCCCCGCCAAATACGGGGTCAGCCCAATGTTCCCACAGCCCAATGGTCCCACAGCCCTATGTTCCCACAGCCCTATGTTCCCACAGCCCAATGTTCCCACAGCCCAATGTTCCCACAGCCCTATGTTCCCACAGCCCTATGTTCCCACAGCCCAATGGTCCCACAGCCCTATGTTCCCACAGCCCAATGTTCCCACAGCCCAATGTTCCCACAGCCCTATGTTCCCACAGCCCTATGTTCCCACAGCCCTATGTTCCCACAGCCCAATGTTCCCACAGCCCTATGGTCCCACAGCCCAATGGTCCCACAGCCCAATGGTCCCACAGCCCTATGGTCCCACAGCCCAATGGTCCCACAGCCCAATGTTCCCACAGCCCTATGGTCCCACAGCCCAATGGTCCCACAGCCCAATGGTCCCACAGCCCAATGGTCCCACAGCCCTATGTTCCCACAGCCCTATGTTCCCACATTTCTTTTTTTAAAATTAGGCCCTGGGCCCGCCGCCCAATGGTCCCACAGGCCAATGTTCCCACAGCCCTATGGTCCCACAGCCCTATGGTCCCACAGCCCAATGGTCCCACAGGCCAATGTTCCCACAGCCCTATGGTCCCACAGCCCTATGGTCCCATAGCTCAATGGTCCAACAGCCCAAACATGTTTTAGGGTTAGGGTTAGGGGGATAAAATCTGATACAAATTTATGGAAAAGGAAATGTGGGAACATAGGGCCTAATTTTGGAAAAAATAATCCTAGAAATGTGGGAACTGTGGGAACATAGGGCCTAATTTTCTGTGAAAAAAAATAAATTATCTGGGGGGGGAAACACTGCATACAGTATCGGAGAGGGTGGTGTCACTCACTCTGTAGGATCAATCTGTTTATTTCCGTGTGTGCTCAAAGCGGCAGAGACTGAGACTCATTTCACCACCACTAAACTGCGCTTTACTCCACTTTTCCTCTGCCTCGCTCACCACCCACATTCGGGGGTGAAATGTTGTTTCCTCTTCATAAAGCTGTGTGTTCAGGGCCGGGGGGTACGAGGCGATGATTTCACACGAGAGGCTGCACGACGCAGCGGAGCACGTTAATCGCGTTTTAGTCAAGTGTATTTTTTTTTTTCCCCTTTTTAATTGGAGTGTACTTTTAAGAGATGAGAGTTCTCCGGGGAGGCCGACTTCATTAGCACCTGTAAGTGTCCGGGCATGTTAGCGCAAACGGAGAGTTTGAGAGAGAGAGAGAGAGAGAGAGAGAGAGAGAGAGGCATATTGGGAGAGTTATCTTTTAATACACGCTTGTCAGAAAATATTTAGATGGGATCTCACATAACTGAGTAGGAAGCCGTCTGATGTTCCACCTTCGTCTTCCCAGACCAAACACGTGTGCCTCTATTAATGTGTTAATGTTGGTTCCTACCCTCAAATACAGCAACAACAACGTTATTGCACATTGCATACGTAAGGGAGAATGCAGAGCGAGGTGGTCGTTATAACGAATACAACCCCCGACAGGGTGATCGGGCCTGATCGCCAAAACGCCAAACGACGCCAAAGAAAACAAATGGCAAATGGCACAAAGAGACACAAAATGTATGGGAAATTTGCTTCTTTTATTTTTATTTTTTTTAAGAAAAACGTAACGGAAGGACACTTGAACCCCCGCCAAATACGGGGTCAGCCCAATGGTCCCACAGCCCAATGGTCCCACAGCCCTATGTTCCCACAGCCCTATGTTCCCACAGCCCTATGTTCCCACAGCCCTATGTTCCCACAGCCCAATGTTCCCACAGCCCTATGTTCCCACAGCCCTATGTTCCCACAGCCCTATGTTCCCACAGCCCAATGGTCCCACAGCCCTATGTTCCCACAGCCCAATGGTCCCACAGCCCTATGGTCCCACAGCCCAATGGTCCCACAGCCCTATGTTCCCACAGCCCTATGTTCCCACAGCCCTATGGTCCCACAGCCCAATGGTCCCACAGGCCAATGTTCCCACAGCCCTATGGTCCCACAGCCCAATGGTCCCACAGGCCAATGTTCCCACAGCCCTATGGTCCCACAGCCCAATGGTCCCACAGGCCAATTTTCCCACAGCCCTATGTTCCCACAGCCCTATGTTCCCACAGCCCAATGTTCCCACAGGCCAATGTTCCCACAGCCCTATGCTCCCACAGCCCTATGGTCCCACAGCCCAATGGTCCCACAGCCCTATGTTCCCACAGCCCTATGTTCCCACAGCCCTATGGTCCCACAGCCCAATGGTCCCACAGGCCAATGTTCCCACAGCCCTATGGTCCCACAGCCCAATGGTCCCACAGGCCAATGTTCCCACAGCCCTATGGTCCCACAGCCCAATGGTCCCACAGGCCAATTTTCCCACAGCCCTATGTTCCCACAGCCCTATGTTCCCACAGCCCAATGTTCCCACAGCCCTATGCTCCCACAGCCCTATGTTCCCACAGCCCTATGTTCCCACATTTCTAAGAATTTTCTTAAAATTAGGCCCAATGTTCCCACAGCCCTATGGTCCCACAGCCCTATGGTCCCATAGCTCAATGGTCCAACAGCCCAAACATGTTTTAGGGTTAGGGTTAGGGGGATAAAATCTGATACAAATTTATGGAAAAGGAAATGTGGGAACATAGGGCCTAATTTTGGAAAAAATAATCCTAGAAATGTGGGAACTGTGGGAACATAGGGCCTAATTTTCTGTGAAAAAAAATAAATTATCTGGGGGGGGAAACACTGCATACAGTATCGGAGAGGGTGGTGTCACTCACTCTGTAGGATCAATCTGTTTATTTCCGTGTGTGCTCAAAGCGGCAGAGACTGAGACTCATTTCACCACCACTAAACTGCGCTTTACTCCACTTTTCCTCTGCCTCGCTCACCACCCACATTCGGGGGTGAAATGTTGTTTCCTCTTCATAAAGCTGTGTGTTCAGGGCCGGGGGGTACGAGGCGATGATTTCACACGAGAGGCTGCACGACGCAGCGGAGCACGTTAATCGCGTTTTAGTCAAGTGTATTTTTTTTTTTTTCCTTTTTAATTGGAGTGTACTTTTGAGAGATGAGAGTTCTCCGGGGAGGCCGACTTCATTAGCACCTGTAAGTGTCCGGGCATGTTAGCGCAAACGGAGAGTTTGAGAGAGAGAGAGAGAGAGAGAGAGGCATATTGGGAGAGTTATCTTTTAATACACGCTTGTCAGAAAATATTTAGATGGGATCTCACATAACTGAGTAGGAAGCCGTCTGATGTTCCACCTTCGTCTTCCCAGACCAAACACGTGTGCCTCTATTAATGTGTTAATGTTGGTTCCTACCCTCTAATACCAGCACAATATCCCCCTCTATTGTATTTTTTTTCTACTTTTGTTTGTTTTTAATCTACCCGCCCTGTAAACAGCCATACTAATAATTCATTTATTATTATTTAATACAGCAGTTCTCAAACTTTTTTCACTAATGTACCCCCCTTTCAATAGTTTTTTAAAGCCAAGAACCCCCTGACCAGCGCGAATCAAGACTTTTCTCTCGCTTTTTTTAAGCCCTTGTGTTGTCTTCCCGTCAACCATGCAACTTTTCTGTTTTTCTGGGTCAAAATTTTGAATTTACAATTTTGTCTCTTCACCCCGATGTTTTAGAAGCTCTTCCTGATGTTTTAGTCACTTTTTGATGTTTTATTATTATTTTTTTGGGATAATTTTTTGGGACATTTTAGGCCTTTAATTCCACAGGACAAATGAAGACATGAAAGGGGGAGAGAGAGAGAGAGAGAGAGAGAGAGACCAACGGTGCCAACCCGGCCACACACACTTTTTGATTTTTTTTAGGCTTATCCGCGATGTTTTTGTCACTTTTTTGACATTTTTGTCACATATCCAAATGTTTTTTTTATGTTCTTTTATCAATTATTTTCTTCAAATGCTATAAAATTGAATAAAACACCCACATTCAATGAAATTAGCGAACTGATCGTTTATTTGACTTGTGAAGAGCGTTGTAGGGAACCATCCACCTTATTTCTTTTTGACAATATGGTTGAACCCCTTTAAAAAATGTTCCGACATTATTGTCGCCTTTATTGCATCTTTCGATAGGTTTGACGCTTTTGTCACTTCTCCGTTACTTTTATCCGACGTTTTTGTCGCTTTTTTTCATCATTATTTCGTCGTGTCTTTCCATATTTTGACGCACAATTTTGTCGCTTTCTCCAGCCTTTTTCCCCCTTTTTTTGCACTTTTTTCAACGTTTCTGTCGCTTTCTCCCATGATGACTAAAGAACTTTTTTGCCAACTTTTGTTGGGGCTTCATAAGGCCCAAACTGTAAGTGAGAGGACTATATGAGACAGGCAATAATACAGTCAAAATATTTGACTTTTTCTCTTAAATAAAAGCATGTCAATAAACTTAATGTGTCTGGCCCTTGATGTGATTCTCATTTTCCAGTCTGGCCCTTAGGGAAGTTGAGTTTGACCCCCCTGAGCGTTTCCTAAATTAGCGCCCTTACTGGTGGCAGGAAATACGACCTTTTGTCTAAACCAGAGAACGTAACGGTCGCGGTTTTGAGCGTAAAGATCATTTTAAACGAAGTTTTAAACACGTCTTTAATGGTGTGAAATAGTCCCAGTTTCTTAAAGTTTTTCGCACCAATCTCTTTCCCGAAATTCAGCCTTGGTTCAGAATTACAGCCACTAGAGCCAGTCCCACAATGAGCTTTCCTTAGGATGTGCCATTTCTGTGTCTGTAGCTATTGAGGAGGAGGGGGGGGGGGGGCAAGGTGGAGGGTGGGGGTGTGGCCTTGACCAGCTTGCTGCCACGATTGTAGCTCTACTTCCTAATGGGTGGGCCAAATTCTCTGGGCAGCTGTGGGCGGCGGGCAAAGCAGAGAAAGGGGAGGTAACCTTGCTCCTTATGACGTCATAAAGGGAAGATTCCTGATTGGCCCATCTGAGCTTTCATTTTCTCAAAGGCAGAGCAGGATACCCAGGGCTCGGTTTACACCTATCACCATTTCTAGCCACTGGGGGACCATAGGCAGGCTGGGGGGGGAAAAACCTCATAAAGTGAAATCTTCATGCCATGGGACCTTTTTAAGTTAAAAAAAAAAAACTCTCTGTTTACTTTTCTTTTCAAACAGGACATGATCCCAGGTCTCCTGGGTGAAAGTCTTATGGTTTCCATAAAGTGCTTATTATTGTTTTCATTCGGCTACTTCTGTTTAATTGAAGTTTGGCATCCTGCCAGCTTAATGGGGACAATCTTAGCCATCCTAAACACAAGTTTACTATCATACACAAGGCGAAAGGAGAAGGCAAGGAAATGAGCGATGAGAAGTAGGGCTGGGTATCGTTTAAAATCTTTCGATCCGGTGCCAATTTCGATACCTCAGTTTCGATGCCGGTTCCTAACGATCCTTTTTTTCGACGCCATATGTTTTAAAATCCATTTCAACATCAACAAAAATCCATTAAACGCAAAGCATGATAAGAGAAATGGCCAGTAAAAGACAGGGTAAGACTAGTTTTTATGTTTTAATTCCCAATGGTGTTTTAAGCCCCCAACGTTGCCTTCCAGGCGGCGCTGCAACCGTTGACTTCAAGGCACCTAACCCTAACCATAACCGTTGCCTAACCCTAGTGCGTAGAGACATTGGAGGCTTAAAACACCGATAAACTGTTTTAATAGTCTTCCCCTGAGAGCAGAGGTGTGGTTTTTGGCTGTTCGGTAAGTGGCAAAGAGCAGCTCTAAAGGATGGACAAAGAGAGGCTGCACTTTGCGCCGGCTGTTCCATTGATTTCCCGCTGGGGTGGGCGGTGGCGCCCAACTTTGCGCTGCTTACCGCTCGGATTTGCCGCTTTGCACTGCACTCAATGTTGAAATTATTTCAACTCTGAACTAGTTGCCGCTGACCTTTCGAAAGCGCAACCAATGAGATAACAGCATGTCATTACCTAGCAACGGGAAATAGCTTCCTTACCACCCTTGATGACGAATACCTGCGCTGCGCCTTGCTCTTTGCTCGGCGCCCTACCTAGCGGTGCGCAGAGAGCAAATCCGCTTATCGTGTGTAGGCGGCTTAAGGGATAGGGGCGTTGAAACTAGGGATCGACCGATATGGATTTTTTAGCGGCTATACCAATTTTTCTTTTTTCATCAGCCTTAGCCGATGACCGATAACGGGCTGCCGATTTTCTTGAGCCGATATTTGGAGCCGATACTGCTTTTGCTCCCTCAATTTACATCATAAAAATGTAATTCCTGCCACACTGGATTTGTTTTCGGAATCTGCTCTGCCATTTCTTTAAAAATAATAAACCAAAACACCGATCTGTGTCACTTCTGCACTCATCTTACATTCATATCACCCACATTCTGTGTGCAATGTGCATCATATGGGTGGGTGCACTGCATATGGTTAACTGTGCTTCATCAACATCTACAACACAGCCTTGATGATGAATTGCTTGCTGACATATTATAAGACAGATATAATCAGGTCGTCACAAAATGTCCTTTGTCAACACATTTAAATAATTTAAGAAAACAATAAACCTGAAAAGTAGCCACTGAAATAAAGTGCTTGATTTGTAATTTAAGACTGCCATGGTGCCAGTGGGGGAGGGGCAGTGCGTGGTCTGCACGTGAACTGCAGCGAAAAAAAACTATCGGCGAACGCAGCAGCTGTGTTATCGGCCGATGCCGATACACGTAAAAACGCAAATATCGGCCCGATATATATCGGCCGGCCAATAAAATCGGTCTATCACTAGTTGAAACTAATCGATGCATCGCGATGCGGACCTGGATGCTTCTGCATTAATGCAGTGACAGACCACAATCGATTATTGCCCACTGACGTTACTTGTTGATTTTCCGCTCGCTGCTTTTTTGTTTCATCAATAAAGAATAAAAAAAAAAGAGAGAGAGAAACTCCGTTTGATTAAATCAGTTCACGATTCACACCAACATTTGCGTTTTAGTTCCTGTCCCCCGTTTTGTAACCCCATCCACAATTTCCTAAATCTAACTGTCCCGTTCTTTTGCCGCATGTCAGTTAAACGTACGTCCCGACCCAGAGCGTCAAAAAGGGACGCCAAGAGTCCCGACCAAGCGATTTATATAAAATCTAAAATATTTTGTGACACAACCAATTGTCAACTCTACAATATCATCGTGATATCGATATCAGTGTATTTGGTCAAGAATAGCGTGATATTTGATTTTCTTCATATCGCCCGGCTTTAAAATGAATGAATCCATTGATGTGCACAAGTACAGCGTACAGTACCTTCATCCATCGCGTTGAATTCATGTTGGGTCAGTTATTATTCAGGCAGGGTTGGGTAAAGATTTCCAATCCTGGGACATGTTTCATGTAAAAGGCTGAAAATATGTCATAAATTCCATAATGATCCATTGACAAACAACTTGACAGCTTTTTATGGGGCCACATGGATTTCCAAACCCACCAAAAAAAATGGGATCATGGGCCTGAAAAAGTCGTTTCTCTTTTTCGTCATCCTCTGGTAACAGAAGCTAGACGACAGCATGCGTGATAAAAAAACTTGGAACTCGCAGGTCTGAGAGCCGGCAGGCTGCTCTTCAGACTCTGACAATGACTCTCTCAAGGATTAACAACCCCCACGGGGATATTTTTACAGCCGCGGAGTCGACAGCGGCGGCGGCAGAGCCACTCGATGGGATGTGTGGAGATTTAGAGTGAACCCAACATCAGGGCTGCCGTGTTAACAGTGACTAACGGTGACTTTATCTCTGTTTCTCTTACTGTTGTGTCGTCGTGAAGTCAGTTTTGCCCTTTACATTCCTCTGCCGTACCACTGCTTCATTTCAGCTTCCTTCTTTGTGATGTTACCATTTATTATTTTAGGCAAATAGCAAATTCTCCGGAGCACTTTAGACTTTGCAGTGGGCTGTTCTTTGTTTAATGGCTTTTAAAAACAAATAACAGTGACATAATACAGTCCCAACAACTAAACACACGTACATGAACATGTGTAGTCAAATCAACTCCAAAATGATTGCTTTACACACACATATAGCACAAATCCAGTATGCACAAAGTAGACATTACCAGTGACCTTCTTTGGCCGCTGATATCTAAATTAGTTTGCCAGTGGTCACGGTTTGCTCCGAGTAGGTCAATATTAGGTGTTAATATAGAAAACGTAGTAACGCATTATGCATTGCAATATTCAAGATCAGTCCACACAGATGACATTACTCATAAAATAATCCCTCAAAAATAATGAGGAAATAAGTAATAAAAATTAGTTTGCAATGGGCTGGTTTTTGCTCAATTCTTGCATGTCATTTATCATGCATAACTGTAGATAAAATATATATATATATATATATATATATTAGAGGTGTTGAAATTAATCAAATAATTGATGCATAGAATCGTGGACATGGACGATGCTGCATCGATAATCGGCCGGCTCATAAACGATTATTTCTGTTTACATTTTAATGTAGGCCTAACAACATTTCTGTTTACATATTCAGGTATGTTTTGCACATTCAGGAAGTGCCATGTGCTCAGTGCTGTATAGTTTTATGTATCCAGGTTATTTAGTATTAGAGCACTGCAGAATGTTTGGTTTTTGAAGCTTGAAAAGCTATGAATTAAATATCCTACATGGCTTTAATAGAAAAATGTATTTGAATTGAATTGAATCACTGACATGATAATCGTAATCGAATCGGGAGATCAGTGAAGATTCACACCTCTAAAATATATATATATATATATATATATATAAATATGTGTATATATATATATATATATATATATATATATATATATATGTATATGTGTGTGTGTGTATATGTGTGTGTGTGTGTGTGTTTGAGATTAAGCAGAGAATATTTGACAGAAAACTGATTGACCATCAAATTGAAATAGGCAGCAGTTACACTGCAGCCCTGAAAGAGATGTCAGTGTTGTGGTTGTGTGCGTGTGCTGTAAATGTGTGACAGCGCTTGAAGGCAGAGACATGAAATAGTCTGTCCTCGCTTGCTTTTTAAAATGCTGCTTTCATCATTTTACGACATGAAGGCAAAGGCGCACATCTGTAATACATCTCTTATCATTGCCTCTGTAGCTATTTAAGCTGTATTTTTGTGTGACGGGAGGAGGAAAGTGGGGGGGGGGGCAGCTCCAAATATTCCCAGCCTGGCACTCTGCAAAAAAAAGAGGGAAGGATGCGTGATGGAGTTCACAGCAGCAAGCCGAATGTTTTGGAGGAATAAACTAGCAGCTTGGCTCTTTGGTGCTTTGCCAAGACTTCTGGGAAGTAATCCAGCACCTTGGAAGGACAGGATTCTGATGCCATATTGGATCAACCGTAATTTGAGGTTAATTGAATTGAAAAATCTGCTCTGCCGCTCCCAAAAAAAATCTGATTAATAATCACCGGAAGGGAATGAATAACGGTTTGTGTGAATAGACATATAGCATGCTGTGTTTTCCGTAGCTTTGTGGAAGATATACTGTAGGTGCACATATTTGGCGGGCGGTTTAGGGGTCCTACCTCAAGAAAGTTACCGTAAGTTTTTTAATTAGAAAAATCAATGCAATTTCACATCATTTCGACCATTATTATCACCATATCTGTGTCTAAAACATGGGAAAAGCTAGAGCAGGGAATAAATAAAGAAGTCCACTGGGGACCAACTACAGTCATTAGCTCTGAGAAAAGTCATTCAGTTAGTTTTGATGCTCACATTGATTTGAAATTAATTCGGCTTATGCCTACCGTCCACTAGAAGACTCCGAAAAGACTTTGAAAAGTCTGACACCATCTCACGTCCAAAGGAGACAGTAGGGCGTGGAGGGACGACCCCAAAAACCCAAATCACATTTTTTTTAGTTGCATATTGGATGTGAAAAGAAGGAAATGGTTCTAACGTTGCACTTTAGATGTGTGTGAATTTCCCACACCAGGAGTAATTCATATAGTTCTATTTTATACTGATCCATTATCTGTTCAAAACATGTTCTATGTTCTGTGCAAAAAGTTCTATTAAAATAAAATAAATATTTGTGTGTGCTGTAAAGTGGTTAGAAAAAATGAAATCGGAATCGGCTAAAATTGGTATCGGCCGGCCCAACTCAAAGAAAATCGGAATCGGCCTAGAAAGTTGTAATCGGTGCATGTCTATAAAACGTGTTTGATTTTGTTGGAACGTCCAGACGGGAAACAGACTGACTGGGACTGAGTTTTATGCCCACCTTACACCAAACGATGGAGAGGACGGGAGCGCCCCGACTCTAGCAAGACTCTCAGGATTTCATTCTGATATTGGAAAGTTGTCTGCGACAGTGGAAAGTAGGGAAGGTAGGGGAAACCCTGAGCATGCATTTGATGGTTTATGCACCTGGTTTCTGAACCCCAAAAAATAAACAATCTGATAATGGTAAATTGTCATCAAATGCATATATTTTCCTCGAAATACTTACATATACAGCTGGCCTCGCTGCGAGATGTGTTCTTGTCTGCTTAGGGCTTGGTGTTTGTGACTGAATTCTAATGAATGGCTCAGAGGAAAATGCAACGCATTCCTGCCGCAGAGACAGATGGAGGGCAGCGGATGTTCGGCGTCCGTGTTAAGCGGGGTCTGCGGCGGTGACCCAGGCATCGACGATGTCTGAGCCCCTCATGTCCCGGCCTTCACATTCTAATAATGACTAATGTGTTTGCAGACGTCACCCTGCTCTCATTACGGTGATTTATGGCCTCGGCAATCTTCAATAAACCGGAGGAGCCGTATTCCAATTTATCCAGGTCAAATTAACCGTTCATAATTAGACGCGGTAACCTTTCTCACCCCCTCTTTTTGCTGAATGGGCTTGTACATGCGATGCAAGTGTTCATTGTTTAATCTCCCTGGCTGTCATTAGGAAGGTTGCGTCAGAATCATTCCTATCAGGGCAAAAGTGGAGCCTGAATCAATCTCCTACTGGTTAATAGCTACTGGGCTGATTTATTGTCGCATTACGAAGGTGAAGTCATCGCCCTTTCCTCTAAAGGTGGCAGCAACCCTACGGAGCCCTTCAGCCTTCGTTTCAGAGTCACACCCTGCAGCACATTTTCATTCTGAGATGATTTAATTTATAACATTTAGATCAGGGCTGCAGCTACAGCTGGGCGAAATGGAGGAAATCAAATATCACAATATTTTTGACCAAATACCTCAATGCAATGATATTGCGGCGATGTTGTATTGGACTATTGGTGCTTTCACAGCATATTTACACTCTGGTAATTTTTGAAATCGTCAATCAAAATGTGGATACAATGACTAAGTGGGTAAAGGCAAATAATATAAATAAAAGTTAGTCTTGTAAGTTGAGAAAATGACATCACTTAACTGTAATGCAGCCTTTAAAACCAGTCAAGGACAGCACAGATATTACGATATCCAAAATTGAAGAAGATATGTAGCCTCAAATATCGATAGTGCTGGGCAATATATCGATATTACATCGATATCGTGATATGAGACTAGATATCGTCTTAGATTTTGGATATCATAATATTGTGATATAACACAAGTGCTGTCTTTTCCTGGTTTTAAAGGCTGTATTACAGTAAAGTGATGTACTTTTCTGAACTTACCAGGCTGTTCCTGTTCCTGTTTCCCCACTTAGACATGATTTCCACATTACTGATGATTATTGATCTAAAATCTAAGTGTGAAGATATTTTGTTAGAGCACCAGTTGTCAACCCTAGAATATCGCCGCAATATCGTTATTGAGGTATTTGGTCAAGCATATCGTGATGTCTGATTTTCTCCCTATCGCCCAGCCCTATATATCGATATTATATCGATGCCGATATAATATCGATATATTGCCCATCCCTGGCTGCAAAGTCTAGTGCTTATATTAGAACAACAATAACTTTATATCCTCTAAAATTGGGGGACTATTAAAGGGCTACAGTTCCCACATTATCCATTTGATATATGGGTAAACACTCAAAGCTGCAAGTCAAGACTTTTCCGTCAACGTCATTGGTTTATTTCAAATGTGCTGGTGTCCTTTTTTTTTTTACGGCACTGTACGTTAATGTCAAAAGAAGATTAGATTTTCTCTTTGGTTAATAATCAATCCATCACTTGGCTTTAAAGCAAAGCCTTTGGCTGTAGCTGAAACACATGTAACAGGTTTATTTTGAGCCAGAGCCCTTCAGGCAGGCCGCATCCTAAACAGAGCTTTCAGGATTAACCAGCGGGGGCCTTTGAGACAGTTTGATAGACAGCACTCCTCACTCCGGTCTTGATTACTGGCCCTGTTCTAATTTGCTTTGCTCTGCTTTAATAGTGTCTCGTCAGATCTGGTCTTGCCCAAACACTCTTGGTGTTGGACTGTCTTGTCCGGGAGTGACGGCCGGGTTTGACTCGGCGAGATGGGTGCTGTCATTTTCTCGGGTTCATTAAAAAAGAAATCACAGGAGAGAGAAAGGAAATAAAGATGGACGGAGAGAGCGGGAGAGGCAGATCTGAGGACCTGCCGGTCGTGCCGTCTTCGGTGTCTGAGCTGTCCGTCGGAATCAGCAGCGCCGCCCCGAGAGGCAGCCGCTGCCAAGCGGCATCAAACGAGCTGAATGATGGAGGGGAGATGAAGGGAAAGGAACTAAAGGTGGGGCAAAAAAAAAAAAGGAAAAGCAAGACTGAAGCAGGAAGGAAAGAACAGCGTGCAGAGATAAAGACTTTCCGTCTGTCATTTTAACAGCTGCAGTTTATCCTGTGAAGGTTTGAAAGGACTGCCGCCTTTCCTCCGTCCTCTCCTCTGATATTCAGAATCCAATTAGTGGTTGTGTCGAAGGGGGGGGGGTTCCTCAGTGACAGTGGCCCATTTGTAAGACCTGCTATCGATGAGGAACACCGACAGAGGCGATATTTTATTAATGTCTGACTGTATTCTGCAAATAACGGCCCTTTTTGTGAGGCTTTACACACTTTTCTTGTGTCGAAGTTTAGCGACAGATGCAGAAAAGCTAAAAAAAAAAATATGTCTTTGTGTATCAGAATTGGGCTACAGGGTGATGGCTTCCATTGCATTTCACAAAAGGGGTTGCTGCTAGGAAAAATGTCTGTGTGTATTTTTTGGTCAAGGAGAATTGGACACCGGTTAACACACGGCATCATCTCCAGACCGTCCTATCAGCATTTCAAAGCTACGCTATGAAAATGTCAACTTTTTAAGAAATTTTGAATTGTGCATCAAGGCAGGCCTGCTTGGTTCTTTCAGGGGAATCATTATAATGATTTGCAAAGAATATGTTTACAAAATTTCCTCTCTAACTGGGACGTTTTGGGACCGATTGGTGGGTTTGCTGTGGACGAAGTACACACAGCAATACACATTTATGCTGCTAAAGGGTGTAGGGCACATAAAAACCTATTTCCAAAAAAAACTCCAGTTTTTCATTGAAGAAAAAAAAAAAAACCTTCTCCAAATGTTAGTGTACTGTATCAACATAAGCTGCAGGACAAATATGTACCCTATAATATCAACATTTGGCTTAAATGAGGAACTATGCGATGAAAGAATCTGACCAGGCATTTAAAGCCAGCCTTTGATACTGTTGGCCTACCAGACACTAGAAGACTTTGAACAGACTTGCTGGAAGACTAAAGTCTGATACCATCCCACATGTTAAGACAATCCTCTCACATCTAACGTTAAAGACATGTCATAATATGTAAAGACTACAACTACATTCGTTTTGAAAAAATGTAACCAAGCTAGCTAGCTGCCGCTAGCGTTAGCTGGTACCTTGAGGGAAAAGTTTACAGATTTTCTGTAGGTGAATGTCAAGCGTTTACCCACCGGTAAAACTCCCACTGGATGACGTGCTTCAGAAGGGTTGAAAATCGGCAACTTTCCCTCTTTAGCTGCTTCCTGTTTGGTGCTGGAAGGAGAGCACCCATTGGTTGTCGACAATGTCCACATGATTTAACTTCACTACCAAGACTTACGATAATATCAAACACGTTTAATTTTCTCGGAACACCCAGACGGGAAAAAGACTGACTGGGACTGAGTTCTATGAACACCTTACACCCAATGATGGAGACCCCGACTCTAGCAACTCTCCGGGTTTCATTCAGATATTGGAAATTAGTCTGCGACAGTGGAATCGCTTGAAAAGCGACACTACAAGGTCGGCATTACCAATGTGACATCATGACTTTGCGTAGACATACAAGCCACGTTATCTGTACGCCTTTTGAGCAGCGGATGGGTTGCGGACTGATCTCAATAAGTGGCGTATGTATGTACACACCATGCCATTTTGGCGTGTTATCAAGACGCAGACATAATCGCTAGTAGAAGTAGAAGAAGTACGCGGGACACGATCCCCGGTCTCCTGGGTGAGAGTCCTGTGTTTGACCCATCCTCCACCCCGACCAACCTCCCTATGCGGATTTTCGGGCTTTCATACTACTCGCTACTGGCTATTAAAGGTCAATACCCAGACCTAGATGAGACTGTGTAGCCACAGGGCTATAAGGCATCCAGCTTCATACACAGTGGTCCAGGAATTATTAAAATTACTACAGCAGTGCTGTTGGTGAAGCTGAAGGGAATAAACCACACACGCAGCGTTGATAACGACGCAGGGACACGTCACTCACTGCAACTCTTTCATGTCTGTTTTAATAGTTTTGGAGCAACACTGGCTGTTTGTGGATGATACAAATATGAAAAGAGCAGCGGCCTTACCTTTTTTAATTCGTGGGGTAATGATGTAGAGAATGCATATTGTAAAAACAAATAACCGTGCACACAGCATGTGCGATGGAGCGTGAGCGTCTGCAGAGTCACTGTAAACAACAGCTTTGGTTAAAACCAAACCGTTTGTGTTGCAGGAGACAGATTGCTGAAAACACTGCTGAGTCATGTCTCTCTGGTGGAGATACACTTGTCACATGCGCCTGCTGTTTGTAGAGATGTTTTGATACCATTTTGCCTTCCCCGTAATGATTCTGATGAACCTGACCTTGCGTGCCAGCAGACTGCTGAGTACTGATCCAAAACCAATGTATTAATTATTATTCTAAAGGTTGTATACTACTTTCCCTGTGTGGGCAATATATTGATATTATATCGATATCGTGATATGAGACTAGACATCGTCTTAGATTTTGGATATTGTAATATCGTAGTATGGCATACGTGTTGTCTTTTCCTGGATTTAAAAGCTGCATTACAGTAAAGTGATGTACTTTTCTGAACCTACCAGACTGTTCTAGCTGTTCTATTATTTGCCTTTATCCACTTAGTCATTATATCCACATTACTGGTGATTATTTATCAAAAATCTACAATATCGTTGCGGTATCGATATCGAGGTATTTGGTCAAAAATATAGTGATATTTGATTTTCTCCATATCGCCCAGCCCTACTGTACATTAGGGCATTAAATGCAAATGAAGTTCAACATAGACTGAAAATCAGGGAGATGATGTATGGGTAGAGAGAGAGAGAGAGAGAGAGAGAGAGAGAGAGAGAGAGAGAGAGAGAGAGAGAGAGAGAGAGAGAGAGAGAGAGAGAGAGAGAGAGAGAGATAGATAGATAGATAGATAGATAGATAGATAGATAGATAGATAGATAGATAGATAGATAGATAGATAGATAGATAGATAGATAGATAGATAGATAGATAGAAACAGCTGGGCCGTAGTTGACCTATTTCATTGTGTTTTTTCTGTCCTAGCTTTGGAAACGGTAGACAGGATGAAACATGGCCTTGAGTCTGGCTGCAATTTTTTTTTTATTGACCTGTCAGAACTGGCTTGACGTTTGAGCAGAAAGATTTACAGGCTCCATTTAGGGCAGGATTGATATCTTTCGAAGGCAGCTCTGGGGAAAAGATTGGAGAAAAACGAGTGTTTCGGCCCGCTCCTTGATTGATTAATGCCTTCTTTCAATTCTTGCTTTGACTTTTCTTTCTTTCTGTATCTCTATATTGTTTCACCTTCCAGTACATCTTAGCGTAGTAGGTGCTGTTTTAGCAGAAGAAGCTGGACATTTGGCTGACATCTTCCTCTCTGTTGAGTAGGCCTGGGTATCGTTAAAAAATATTCGATACCGATACCAATACCGTGACTTCGATAGAGGTTCCTTAACAATGCTTTTTTTCGTTACCAATTTAATGAAACAATAATAATAAATTGCAACATTATGGCACAAATCGGAATCGGCCTAGAAAATTGTAATCGGTGCATGTCTAATCTTGGTAGAAGCATGCTGCGTGCTTATTGGCTCGCTGATGAGATTGACTGGTTTTGAAATTGGGTATTGAATGACGAGGCATTTTTCGATACTCAATACTTTAGAGTCAATTCGGTCGTTGTCTAAAAAGTATTGAATTCGGTGCCCAGGCCTATATATATATATATATATATATATATACACACACACATATTCAAAACAAGAGTTTTGAATGTAAAAAAAAACTATTCAAAACCTTTGCATTGTGTGATTTACTCACAGAAAATGAAGTGAACACATTATTGTGGCACGCAGTATCTGTGTTCCCTGATAGGGCATTATGAATTTTGTCTGCTGAAATCACTGCAATGTGAGAAGAAACACTTCTTCATTCATTTTTTATTTATTTTTTTCCAACTATTTTTATTTAATTTTCAGAACAGATGACATACATCATACAGGCAGTGGTGAACGAGGCATAGGAGAAACCGCTTTGTCATCTCCCCCCAAATCCTGCACCCACCCATAACCCAACCCAACCCAGGTCAGGTCCAAACCAGACAGGGACAGACAACACAGACAGACACACGCCAGCAAGGGCGCACAATATCCAAAAGACAAAAAATAAACAGATAATCAAGTACATAAACAAATTAAGAGAAATGCAGGAAGATAGAGAGGAGGGGGGTCCATTTTGCCAAAAGGCTTTATGACCGCACTGTCATTCCTCACACTCGGATTCTGTCTCTTTAGGGTAACATTTGGTCTAATGACTACAGTAAAGATATTTTAAAAAGTGTGTGAGTGCAGAAAAGTAAGTGAAATGTTTTATTGCCCAGTATGAGTGAGTGTGTGACCGAGGCCTCCAGGGAAACATTTCAGCGTGGAGCATGTGGCATCGGCAGATGTCTAGTTCCATGTTGACTGCTAATGGTTTCCTTTTGAAGCAGTGCTCTTTCATGTCACTACGGCCTGATTTACCTAGAGTGTGCGCACAATGATAAGAGGTTTGAACCTGTTGTGCTCTTTCAGTGACGTCAATACCCTTTGTAATACGCGGGTGAATTCACCATTTGGATTACGTCCGTCTCTGTCTCCATCTCTGTACAGAGCACCTGAAGGCAGCGCTGGAGGAGTACATGATGCGCTTGCCGAAGGTTCGTATCCTGAGGACCAAGAAGAGGGAGGGGCTGATCAGGACTCGTCTGCTGGGAGCCGGCGCCGCTAAAGGAGAAGTCATCACCTTCCTGGACTCCCACTGTGAGGCCAACGTCAACTGGCTGCCTCCACTGCTGGGTGAGCAACTAAACGCACGTCACCCGCACCCATCAACCAAGCATATAAGACACTCAGTGCTTCCCAACCTGGCGGTCAGGAATGCAAAACAAAATCGGACTTGATTTAAAAGGATACGATAGAAAAATTTAAAAATATACTTTCCGGCTTCACAAAGATACTTTTGTCTTAAAGTGCTCATATTCTGCTCATTTTCAGGTTCATAATTGTATTTTAAGGTTGTACCAGAATAGATTTACATGATTTTATTTTCAAAAACCACCATATTTTTGTTGTACTGCACACTGCTGCAGCTCCTCTTTTCACCCTGTCAGATCTCTGTTTTAGCTACAGAGTGAGACATCTCACTGCTGTAACATTTATGTTGTCAGTCGCACATGCTCAGTAGCTAGGTAAGGACTACATGAGCTAGCTAGCTGTTTCTCCAACTTCGGCCTGTACAAGGCAGGATTAGCCGGGAGACTTCTTCTAAATGAGGGCGCACAGGGACATGGAAGTAGTTTGTAATTAATTTTTTTGATTAGGGTGCCATTGAAAACAAGCATTCTAGCACTAGCATGCTAATCGTTTCGACGTACAAAGCTGTGCCGATTTCGACCAGCTCACCAAAAGGCTGAAGGCAGGACACATTCAGAAACTGTATCGCACTCTAAACAGCATGGATTTTCTTTCAAAGTTTGTATGCGTGTGGAAGCACCAGAGACACAACATAACACCCAGAATCCCCAAAAAAGTGATTTTTTTGTAATATGGGCACTTTAATGAAACACGCCGACTTATTGAGACTTTAGCCTATTCACCGTATTAAGGCGAAGCACTGCTTCTTGGGCGGAGTGATTAGCGCAACACCTGAAAAGCACCTTTGTTACTCTCTGCTCCTCACCACGGGGCTTCTCAGGTGCTGCGAGCAAATCACTCCGCCCCAAGCAGCAGAAGTAGCAGTGCTTTGCCTTCTGAGAATATAGTTCCCAGTATGTATACGGTCAGAAGATGGCTGTGTGTCATGTGACCTTGTTATTTGTACACGCTGTGACGATACACATCACAACATGTAAATAGGAACATGTTGGCGTTATTTTGTCACTTATTGGGAGCAGTAGGCTAGATGGAGCCGGTTACCTCCAGGATCTGTGCTAAGCTAGGCTAGCGGTGGGTGCGTCAGACAGAGTTAGGACACGCACAGAGATGAGAAGGGTATGTATGGACTTATCTAACTCTGGGGGATACGGTGAATAAGACAAAGTCCCAATAAGTCGCTGTGTTCCTTTAACTTTTCTCAAGTCTTTGATTTGTCTCTTCCTGTGAATCACTGGAGACTTTTCCTGTGCCTCTCCAGGACTCTAAAAAAAAACTTGAAATGAAACTGAGAAGGGAACATCGTGCTTTGGCCGAACTGCTCCAAGCTGCAGTCTGTGACGATGAGTCACGAGTAGACTTTGCTTTGGCTGTAGACGTTTTTAAAGCCCCCCCACCAAAAAAAGCTTTTTGGATCGACTTCTCTACGCCATCTGTTGCCATTAACACTTCCCCTCCTGTCTCCCTCAGACCGAATCGCCCAGAACAGGAAGACCATCGTGTGTCCGATGATCGACGTGATCGACCACGACAACTTTGGCTACGAGACGCAGGCGGGGGACGCCATGCGAGGGGCGTTTGACTGGGAGATGTACTACAAACGGATACCCATCCCTCCGGAGCTGCAGAAGGACGACTCCAGTGAACCCTTCGAGTGAGTTATTCTATCACGTTTGATATTTGCAGGAGGATTTCTGGTGTTTGGTGTTTTAAGCCCCCAACGTCTCCTTCCAGGCAGCGCTGCCTTGAAGGCAAAAGGATTAAGCAATAGTTAGGGTTAGGTGCCTTCAAGTCGACAGTTGGGGTTAGGTGCCTTCAAGTCATTAGGGGATTAGGGTTAGGTGCCTTGAAGTAGATGGTTAGGGGGGTAGGGTTAGGTGCCTTGAAGTCGATGGTTAGGGGGTTAGGTGCCTTGAAGTCGACGGTTAGGGGGTCAGGGTTAGGTGCCTTGAAGTCGACGGTAAGTTAGGGGTTAGGTGCCTTGAAGTCGACGGTTAGGGGGTCAGGGTTAGGTGCCTTGAAGTCGACTTAGTTAGGGTCAGGTGCCTGCCTGTAGCGTTCAGCGGGTTAGGTTAGGTGCCTTGAAAGTCGACGGTTAGGGGTCAGGGTTAGGTGCCTTGAAGTAGATGGTTAGGGGGGTAGGGTTAGGTGCCTTGAAGTCGATGGTTAGGGGTTAGGTAGCCTGAGTCACGGTTAGGGTCAGGGTTAGGTGCCCTGAAGTCGACGGCAGGTTAGGGTTATAGGTGCCGCTGAAGCCTACGGTTAGGGGTTAGGGTTAGGTGCCTTGAAGTCGACGGTTAGGGGGTCAGGGTTAGGTGCCTTGAAGTCGACGGTTAGGGGGTCAGGGTTAGGTGCCTTGAAGCAGACGGTTAGGGGGTCAGGGTTAGGTGCCTTGAAGTCGACGGGTTTAGGGTCAGGTTAGGTGCCCTTGGAAGTCCACGGTTAGGGTTAGGGTTAGGTGCCTTGAAATGACGGTTAGGGTAGTTAGGTTAGGTGCCTTGAAGTCGACGCTTAGGGGTCAGGGTAGGTGCCTTAAAGTCGACGGGTCAGGGTTAGGTGCCTTGAAGCTTCCACGGTTAGGGGTTAGGTTAGGGCCTTGAAGTCGACGGTTAGGGGGTCAGGGTTAGGTGCCTTGAAGTCGACGGTTAGGGGTTAGGTGCCTTGAAGTCGACGGTTAGGGGGTCAGGGTTAGGTGCCTTGAAGCCGACGGTTCAGGGTTAGGTAGCCTTGTATTTTTTTTTATTCTGATTATCGTGTTGTCATTTATCACGCTGAATGCCAAATGTCTTGGTTTTGAATTTTTGGTTGGATGGAATAAGTTCTTCCATTTTGTCACCTTGGGTTAATTGTGATAACCTGACTCCGCCAGATAGATTGCTTCGCATTTGCTCAGCATATCCATCTGGGAACTTTCCGTTGGAGAACTTTTGGGAAGGGGCGAAAATCCTGGTTAGCTGATTGGATAAACCATCTGTCTATCAACACCTATAGTTGGTGATAGACGGGCCAAATCAACCAATCAGATCAAACTCTTGTCGAAACAAGTCAGGTTGAAGAGCACAAACATCTTTTTCCATGTATCGTTATTTGTTCTTCTTTCAATGAAGGAATACTTTCTAATTCAGATAAAACTTGCGCGATAGCTACGCTCATCTCATCCGTGGAAGCCGCCACTTTGTTTAGACTGAACATTCGCTTCTCGTTGCGTCACACCTAAACCCGCCTCAAAACCAACGCTGATTCGTCGGTCGTTTGGCGAACAGCTCCAAATTTTTTTCTATTTCAAGATGCCAGACTGATCTGCGAGTGGAAAACTGGAGCTCGCCAGATCAGGACGCTCTCACAAGACTATGATTGTGATGTGAATTTCTCACAATCTGTGACAAGTAATCTCTGTAGTTGAGATTTATTGAAAATAATGACTTTGATTAAAGTCAACTATGAAAATAGTTGCCATCAAATGTCATCATCAATTAGTTGGGTATGTGTTGATGGTGATGCACAGCACCTTATACTCATGTCTCTACGATTTCAGATACTTAGCGCTAGCTCAGGCAGATTTGAGTCTACTTTCATTATAATAATTCCCTTGGTTGCAGTGCACAGTATTTCCTTGGACTGCAACAGGAAATAAACTGACACATTTAGAGTATTTTGGTTTAATCTGTGAAATGGCAGCTCAAGTGATAACTTTCCACCCCAGTGTCCTTCCTCGACAAGCAGCGTTTTTGACGGCAGGTAACCTTTAAGTTTGTGAATGCCGGAATAAATAAACTCTACCCCAGAGACACATTTTGTTATTTGTAAGGCCATAATAGCTCTGTGTGTGATGCCAGGCACTCCATTTGTGAGCCTTGAGGGATTAGTCAGACAACATTTCTCCGTGTCTGGATGCCAATGACTCTTTGGGCGTCCTGGGAAATACAGTAGGTATCATCAGGCAAGCGCGGCTGTGCTGCAGGGAGATAAGAGACCGAAGGAGAAGAAATGGGCTGCAGAACAATCAGAATCAATCCTCATTTCATGAATTAGTCTGCTCTTCTTGCCCAATGAAATGACCTTCATCAGTGCAAATCCAATTTGAGTCGCAAAGATTTTCATTTTCATTCTGATTGACATTGCTGCAGCGGAGAATGAGGCACGCCGGGACGGGAAAAAATCCATATTATAGGTGTGTGTGTGTGTGTGTGTGTGTGTGTGTGTGTGTGTGTGTGTGTGTGTGTGTGTGTGTGTGTGTGTGTGTGTGTGAGTGAGAGAGAGAGAGAGAGAGAGAGAGAGAGAGAGAGTATGACTTTATTCCCGTTCTCATGCTTCCATCCCTGTCTCTTTTGTCAATGTCGTCACCTCTCTGTCTTTCTTTTCTTTCTCTTCGTCTCTCTCTCATCCCTCCTTTGGGCTTCAATGTTTCATTCAGCAATAAGCTCAGGCCCTGACGCTCTTTCTCCTCTAAGGTCAATGGACTGAAATGGACAATATCAACTGGAGCTTTTCTAATTAAATCTAAATTGTTACTCGGAATATCCATGGCGCACTGAGTTCAGTCTTTTATTTTTTCTACCTTCAGTTTCATTTAGACGCTTGCCAAAGAACAGTGACTAAAGGAAGACCAGCAGGGATTTTGGAAACTTATACCCGCTCCGGGCAAATGTTGTCGAAACACAAGCAGACCTATAAAAACTCAAAACGATGGTTTAAATCAACAACTTCTCATCAAAAGAAAAGCGAGGAAGAGTACAAATCTAATCAGACAGAAATACCTTTTTTTCCAGACATAAGACATAAATCTTTTCTTGACTTGTTTTGTCAGAACATTTGGCACTGTTAAGCTACTTTTTGTTTTTACTTAAGAATATGTAATATATTTGCACAGAATATAATGTTTGTGTGTGTGTGTGTGTGTGTGTGTGTGTATATATATATATATATATATTAGGGCTGGGTGACATACATCATATACATACATACATCCATATTGTTGTGATGATATTATAGGGATTTTTTTTACAATGAGAAATGTTTTCAGCTACAGTATATACTGACTATGTTTATGTGTGTGCACAAAACCAGTGTGCTGTTAAAACAAATCTACCATTCTTCATATGATATCCCCTCAAAATGTTTCGCAACAGATTGTCTGAGAAAATTTTGTTAGTATGTGCTTGTTATTATCAATTTATCAATCAATTACTAACGTAATTCTACGTCACGATATCTCGATATATGATTAATGGCGATATGATTCCATTGAAAGGCGATAAATTATCATTATCATATCAATATCTTCTGCTACGGTTTCCTCCTCTCATTCCCCCTGCTCTGGCGTTTCCCACGCTCATTCCCCCTGCTCTGGTGTTCCCCCCTCTCATTCCCCCTGCTCTGGCGTTTCCCCCTCTCATTCCCCCTGCTCTGGTGTTTCCCCCCCTCTCATTCCCCCTGCTCTGGTGTTTTCCCCCTCATTCCCCCTGCTCTGGCGTTTCCCACGCTCATTCCCCCTGCTCTGGTGTTTTTTCCCTCTCATTTCCCCCTGCTCTGGTGTCTCCCCTCCATTCCCTCCTGCTCTGGTGTTTCCGAGCCCCTAAACCGGAGACATTTGGAAACACTTGTGACCCGTTTTGGTTTGGAATCTGCTGGGTTGTGTTGCAGTCTCAACGGCCGCCAACGGAGACCTTTGGAAACGCTGACACTGACTCCAACGTTTCTCCTCCTGATTGGGTCTTAAAGCTTTTAACGTTACCATTTGTAATCACTATGGACGTTAATGCGATTAATCGTGATTCAAAATTTGAATTGATTGACAGCCCTAATATATATATACACACAGTACAGGCCAAAAGTTTGGACACACCTTCTCATTCAATGTGTTTCTTTATTTTCATGACTATTTACATTGTAGATTCTCACTGAAGGCATCAAAACTATGAATGAACACATATGGAATTATGTACTTAACAAAAAAGTGTGAAATAACTGAAAACATGTCTTATATTTTAGATTCTTCAAAGTAGCCACCCTTTGCTTTTTTTGATAACTCTGCAAACCCTTGGTGTTCTCTCAATGAGCTTCATGAGGTAGTCACCTGAAATGGTTTTACCTTCACAGGTGTGCTTTGTCAGGGTTAATTAGTGGAATTTTTTCCCTTATTAATAAAAAAAGCAAAGGGTGGCTACTTTGAAGAATCTAAAATATAAGACATGTTTTCAGTTATTTCACACTTTTTGTTAAGTACATAATTCCATATGTGTTCATTCATAGTTTTGATGCCTTCAGTGAGAATCTACAATGTAAATAGTCATGAAAATAAAAAGGAAACACATTGAATGAGAAGGTGTGTCCAAACTTTTGGCCTGTACTGTGTATGTATAAAAAATAAAAATATATATATATATAATTTTTATATGAATAAAGTCAATTGAAATGGCTTCCAGAAAAACATCCTATCACCCAAAAAGCAGTCCCTGAACACCAGCTAAACAAAGTAGTTGCTAAGCAACAGAGCAGCAGCAGTGTGAGCAGTGACTCTGGGTCGCTGCATTACCATTTTAAATCAAGTGTGTTCATCTGGTTTGGAACAGAGGCTCGCTGTTTGACCAACTATCACTATTTCTGTTGGCAAAAGCGTCGAAAAGATTGTCCAAAAAAAACTTGAAAAACTCATAAAAACGTGAAAAAAAACATTGAAAAGGAGCAAATACTTAAGCCCTGTTTTGATTATTGGGGGGATTGTTACCCTTTGTCCCTACTTGTGTTTGTGTGCATCCTGCAGGTCTCCAGTGATGGCAGGTGGACTGTTCGCCGTGGACAGGAAGTGGTTCTGGGAGCTGGGAGGATATGACACGGGTCTGGAGATCTGGGGAGGAGAGCAGTACGAGATCTCCTTCAAGGTGAGAAAAATGAAACACGCCGGCACCATATAGTGCACTGCCAGTAGCGATTTTTTAGGATTTTTTAAGTGGGGTGGCACAGGGGGGACCAGTAATCGGAATAGCATAGAAAATCTGCTTAGAAATATAGGAAATATTGGATAGGATAGAACAACACAATGCAATTCTGCTAAACAAAACATCACATTCATTATTAGTTTCAATTGATTTCATTTTAAACAAATTGTATATCCCAATACACATTTTCTATTGGCACAGGCTGCCACTTTAAAAAGAAAATAAATTCCAGTGGCCGGTTAGCTCAGTTGATAGAGCGGGCGCACATACACAGAGGTTTATTCCTCGACGCAGAAGGCCCAGGGTTCGAGTCCGACCTGTGACGGTTTTCCTGCATGTCTTACCCCTCTCTCTCCCCTTTTATATCTCAGCTTTCCTATCCAATAAAGGCAGAAATGCCCCAAAAAAAAAATAATTCCAGTGCTGGTTCCATGGATAGTCACCATGGCAACATTAATTGGTCATGTGACAAGGGCTGGGGAGATTGGCAGAACAGGCAGCGAAGTGACGGTACTCTGAGCCAATGGGAATCAGAGTGCTGTCAGATTGACAGCACTCTGGCCCAATGGATTGAGGGGGCAGAAAATCTAAAATAACCATCCAAGTCCAAAGTGACATCTCTAAATGTCTCGTTTTCTCCAAAACCCAAAGATATTCAGTTTAATATGATATGACACAGAGAAGAGCGGGGAATCTTCACATTTGAGAGGCTGACCTCTGATAATCGCTGGAACATCTGGCGCTTATCCTGGAAATGAACTCCAGTCGATCCAGACTAACCCTGCAGCCCTACTCAAAAGGCTCCCATGTTGTTACTCAGCAATAGGCCGGCACGATTCTGGGAAAAATATGAATATTTAAAATAATATATATATATATATATATACGGTAAATATATATATATTTTTAATCAAAGTCATTTAAAAATTAAATTAGATTTTATAACGATTTATCGTGCAGGCCTACTCAGCAGTTTTATTTAGAGTAGAGGACAGAGTGGGACTGGCAGGGTTTCAACCGTTGTTAGATCATTGTGCCCATGATGCATCTCTCCCAGTTTCTATCATGTATCCTTTTATTTAACGCTAATTTGAGCTAATGCCTACCAGACACTAGAAAACTTTGAACAGTCTTTGAAAAGACTAAAGTCTGACAGCGTCCCACATCTAAAGACAATCATCTCACATCTAACGTTAAAGACATGTCATAATATGTAAAGACTTGCAGGGTCACACATTGACAAGACTACAACTAGATTAGATTTGAAAAATGTAGTATATATATATCCTTGACGTTCCACTTCCCGGATTGCTCCGTTGCTGCCGGAAAAATCCAACCGGATTTCACTCATTTAGGCCGGATATCCGTTGCCTTGGGCTTCCTTTGTGTTGGCGTTCTAACCTCCGGTGGATTTGTGAGGACTGTGGTTAACTGCTCCTCAGATCTCTGCAGGGTAAATCCAGACAGCTAGCTAGACTGTCTGACTTTTAAACGTACACATGTTCCACCAAAACAAGTTCCTTCCCGAGGCTATTTTGCAGCGACACAGCGGCTTTTCTCCGGAGCTTAGCACCGCCCAAGACGATTGTGATTGGTTTAAAGAAACGCCAATGAACCAGAGCCACAGTTTTCCTCCCATCCCGAATGCTGTGTGGAGTAGCCAAACCCTCCTCTTGCGCGCTTTGGAGGAAGGTCTGGCAAAAGCGTGACTTTGAAAAAATGTAACCAAGCTAACTAGCTACCGCTAGCGTCAGCTGGTAACTTCAAGGGAAAGTCAGCAGATATCCTGTTCTGCCGTACATGCAGATGAAGGAGGAGGTCTGCGTTTAACCGCCGGTGAAACTCTCGTTGGATGACTCGCTTCAGAAGGGTTAAAAATCGGCAACTTTGCCTCTTTAGCGCCATAGCAACCATAAACACCACTTGCTCTAGCTGTTTGCTGCTTCCTGTTTGTAGTTGCAGGGAGAGCACCCATTGGTTGTTGACAACGTCCGCACGATTTAACTTCACTGCCAAGACTTAAAACTTAGGATAATCTCAGACACGTTTTGATTTTTGTCGGAACGTCAAGACGGGAAACGGACCGACTGGGACTGAGTTTTATGACCTCACGCCAAACGATGGAGACGACGGGAGAGCCCCGACTCCAGCAACTGTCAGGGCTTCATTCTGATATTGGACATTAGTCCGCGACAGTGGAATCGCTTGAAAAGTGGTTTGGCGTGAGTTTCATCTAAAAGAATCGATATTATGACGTTGAATTGGCTTTGAATGCAGAAGAGCGTGTGTTCCATGTTTCCCCCTAATGTTTAATCTGTTCATCCACAGCTCAGTAACTGAGCAGCTACAGAAAAGCCCACGAGACTTTCCTCATTACGGTTTCAACTCTCGTTTCAGTCATTTGAGCTAAACCTACTCACTCTCCACATTAATCATACTCAGAACAGCATATTAGATTATGCTTTTGTCTGCTGCTTCAATATGAATTATTCTGTTGCGTAGCCATAACTGCTTGTGACTTGGCCAGCATGTTAAGACCTAGTTACCTCCCCCGCACCCTCCCCCCCCCCCCCCGCCCTGCTGCCTCTGTCAGCGGGCTCTGGACAGGACGGCCCGTCACAATAATTGAATTCTGGTCTGAATGAGTAAGGGCGTTTTACGTCTCACTCAATTAAGCACAAAGGCCACTGCTGGCCAGTTGGATTTGATCGGACGTATTTGTGTTAAACACACCTTCCGAGGCAATCCATCAAATTTAAATTGCCATTACAATTTTTTGGTTCCTAACGATCACAAAAACAACGTATTTTGCACATTTACGTTTTGCATGTAAACTCTTATTTTGTCTTGCGTTCTGATTGAATGACAAAATTAAAAAAAAGTTGAAACATGGTACATTTAACAGTTCAAGGTGTTTTCACTGTTGGTTTGTTTAACTTTTTCGCTGTTTTTTTTTTAAGTTCAATAAATACATCTCCGAAAAAACAGTGAGTACTTGTGTTAAATAATCACGATTTCAATAATGACCAAAATAATTGTGATTATTAATTTTCTTTTTTCAGAATCCAGCGGCCCTTTGCTGCTACTTCATATTAACGTTTCCTCTTTTTTGAAGCTGCCAGTGTCTGTTTCACGTTATAATCCTAGTGGGGTGTTTTCAAAAAAGTCGTGAGCCACCGCTGACTTCTTTTTTGCAGCTCAGGGCGTCTTTTTGACGTAAAAAAAAGTTAAATTTTTCTGAAAAAATGACAAGCGGAGTAGCCACAACTGTCGTTTACATAGCAACAAGAAGAAATGGAGTCAGCGAGCTATGTGATATGACTGGCTGCTCCCTGTACAGGGTATGACGGTTGGGGGAACTTGCTTTGTTTTATCTAACGTTAGCACCGCTCCATAGAATGTATAATAATAATAATAATGGACAGAGCATGTGTGACGTCACCTAGCGCCCTTTATATAGAGAGTGTGGCCAACTCAATCTTTAAATAATTTGTAAAATGTTTCCACTACTCCCTGCACTATGTCAATGGGAATCAGATGAATGTTGGTATCCAACACGGAGTCCACGAAACACGTGACCACCTGGGGAAACAGACTTCCTTTTAGCAATCGCACATGTCGCCCCCTGCAGGAATTCAGATAGAATGCAGGTTTAAGGCATTTGCAGCACTTCGCCGAACCGGATGATTTGTCCATTAATATTTACAGTCTATGCACTGCTTCTCTCTCTCTCTCTCTCTCTTCTGTCTCTCTCTGTTCTTTCTCTAGTTCGCTCCACCACTTTGTTTTATCTAACATTAGCACCGCCATCTCTCTCTGTGTTCTTTCTCTAGCTCGCTCCACCACTTTGTTTTATCTAACGTTAGCACCGCTCCACATAGCGCTCTAGTATACTGTAGCAGTAGCTGTTGTTATAGCAACAAAAGACGCTCTCGGCTGCTTTTTGGAATAAAAACGCTGCCAGCTTTTTTTTATTTATTATAAAAGCGCCCTAGTCAACTCTTTCTTGGCAAAATAGACGCCAAGTGTGAACATAGCCTGAGTGTGTGGATGCTTTTTTTTTCCCCCATTAAGTTTTATAGTCTGTAGTTCCAGCACCTCAGCTAAATCTGATACCAGGTGAGCTGTGTTTTTCTTTCTTAATTTGTTGCTTTTTATGAAAAGCACTGGATAAATAAAAAGTTATTTTTCAGAAGAGATGGTAGTGCCATTCTGTGCCATGGTGGTTTTAGCCTCCATAGTTTGAGGTAGGGCTGCACAATATGAGGAAAATATCTAATTGTGATTCCTTTGACTGATATTGCGATTGCGATATGATTCACGATATTGGAGGAAATGATCATTATTTTCATTTTCATTGAAAAATATTAAAATTTAAATAATTATAGTGGGATTTTTGAAAGGATCTGTACCAGGAAAAAATATTTTTTCTTTAGTGTATAGGATAACATTTGCAGACCGGGACGTGTCTGCAGCATAGGGCTGGGCAATATATCGATATTATATCGATATCGTGATATGAGACTAGATATCGTCTTAGATTTTGGATATTGTAAAATCGTAATATACGAAGTGTGGTCTTTTCCTGGTTTTAAATCCTACAATATCGTCGCAATATCGACATCGAGGTATCATGATATTTGATTTTCTTCATATCGCCCAACCCTACTGCAGCACCACAATACTGTATTCAGAATGGATGGACACATGTTTTGCCTTTAACAAATATTGCCCCCCCCCCCCCTTCCTGCAATTTGCACTAGTCCATATAACGATTTTGATAAAAATACGATTAATGTTGCGAGCCCCAGTTTAAGTTGAGCAGATTGTAGAGGCTTGTGTGGTCGAGGCGAGTGATAAGACTTTCAATTGCACCTGACCGCGCTGAAGTCCAGCTCTTGATCCCTCCCGCAGTGAGGCACCCCCGTTATTAAGCTCAAGTGTTTCGGAGTCTGGGATGAAGACGATGGAAGGGATCGGCTGAGAGTCAACCTTTATATCATTACTTTTTTTTTTTTTTTTTTTTTTGTTGGGGTTGTGTAAAGAAGTTTTGTTTTTTTTTTTTTTTGGGTTAGGAAGAGGGAGTTAAAAAAATAATGAACATCATCATGTCCGAAAGGAAAGTGCATCAGTCAGGGAGAGAGTAGGGGTAAGAAAAAACAATCGGAAATCGTATGCAGGGTTTTCGCCGCCATTATAAGGTTTAGGTGCAGCACCTATACCAAAATAATTAATGTAAGTAAAAGACTTTTCTCAGATCTAACTTTTTTAGCTTTAAGTCTTGTCTTTAAGCTTTTTGAGTGTTATTTACTGTATTATCTGCTAAAGCTTTTCCAACGTTTTAGACACAGATGTGGTGATAATAACAAAACGATGGAGAAAAAGACTCAAAACTACCACAAAGAGACACAAAGCGACAACCAAGAGACGCCAAATGACCACAGAGACCCGAAACAACCCCAAAGAAAACAAAAAGGACCAAAAAGAGACACAACACGAATACACAGAGACACTAAAACCCACAAAGACACAAAATGTTTGGGGGAAATTGCTTTTTTTTTTTAATTGGAAAACGTAATGTTTTCTTGAGGAGTGACGCCTAAAACCTCCCGCCAAATACGGCACCTAAGGCGTACACAAAGCCAGGGAATACGCTGATATATATCGTGATTTTTTTGTAACGATTTTTAAAATTGATTCTTTTCTCCAGAATCGATATTTTGTATTTATATTTTTTACCAATGATAGATCTAAATGTTGTCTGTTTATGCGGTGCCGCGGGTATGAATAATAATAGTAATAAAACAAACCTATTTACACAAAAAACACCCTTATATAACAGATATACATATATATATGAATAAGGTGCAGATGAATAGAAGTGACATATTGCACAGTTTGAGGTAACAAAGAGTTACATTCTTTTTAGAAAACAATCCGATTTTTAGAAATGTCTCATGATGTATTGTCTCTAGAAGTGTATTAATCAACTTTTTTTTGTTAAAGAAGGAAAAGAAAATCACAATACTTGATACTATCGAATCGCATTACTTCTAGAATCGCAATAAATGAAAATCGCGATACAAATCCAATCGCACCCGAAGCATATCGTCCCAGCCCAAGTAAAGAGCAACATTTTACTCTCAGTATTGACTTACTGTTCTTCCCCGGTCTATCAGAAAGACCCTGAATGCGGCGTGGACTAGCCAGACCTTCCTCCGCAGCGCTGTGGAGGAGGGTCTGGCAATGCGAGACTAACTCATTCTCTGTCACTGCTGTTGGTTGCTAGCTAGCTAATGAATCTGTAGAATGGATTTAGCTCATGGCTCTGTGCTGCTAGCAGTTGCAGATTGATTGACAGGTGGATGTCATGATATAATTGGTTGATATTTGGTTCGTTCTCGCTTACATAAGCACTTATTTTACTTTTTTTCACAGGTTTAGATTTTTTTTGTAGGTTTTTTTTGGCATATATTGATGAATAGGTGCAAAACAAGACCGGGCATGTGATCTAGAAGCATTTCATCTGGACTTCAAGCTTTATCTAAGCTAACATGCTCTTAGTATATCCGGTTCTAGTCATGAGTCTGTGCTGTACATCTCTACTCTCCGTCCTTTCATCCTTCTCTCCTAGGGTGCACGACCCAGTCAGCAAACCCTGCCACCCTGTACACACATGCTGTCATCCCCCCCACTTCTTCCATATTTCCCTTATCTTTACTTTCTAACCTCCCCATTGCTTTGACCTGATATGATGTGTGTGTGTCTCTGCAGGTGTGGATGTGTGGTGGTCGGATGGAGGACATCCCTTGCTCCAGGGTGGGACACATCTACAGGAAGTACGTCCCATACAAAGTTCCTGGAGGGGTCAGCCTTGCCAGGGTGAGTCTCCGAAACAAAAGGAAAATGTTTTATGTTTCTATGCAAACATATCGTGGTCAAATGTAGAGATGTTCCAATAGAGATAACAATATGGGAAAAGCCTCCGATACTGCCTAAAAGTCTGGTATCGGTATTGCAAAGTACTTTAAGCACTGATGTGTGTGGCCAACGTACGATGCTACCTCTCTCCATTTTAGCCAAAAGAACGTAGCTTCTAAACTCTTTGATTTAGCTAGCCGGTTTGCAATCTACAACCATGAGTAACGGCAACTTGTGATGAAACTACGCTTTGCGTAGTCTAGTTTATTCGCTCTTAACCAGTTGATGGAAACGCTTCTAATTCGCATTACTGGTGGCAGGATGGTCAGTGTAACGCTTATCAGTTCAATTTTCTAAGCACAAACGGACATTTGGAAAAACAGAAAAATGGGTTCAAATATCAAATTTTTCATTTTTTTCCACCTTGACAAATTAAAAAATTGGATCTTTAACCTGTTTTTCCAATTTTCTGTTTTTATTCAGAGGATCAGAAATTGAGAAAATTACTAAATTGCGTCTGAGGTCCAATTATTCATTACTGCCATGGTATTCTCTTCTTCTACTTTGCGGGATATGCAGATCATTAACTGCATATGGACAAAAAAAACAAAAACTGATAGACTTTGGGGGTCAGAGGTGCAATTGATGGTTTTGAATGGGGGGCGTAGCGTAGCTAGGTGGAACGAGGGAGAGAATACCATGGCAGTATTGAATAATTGGAGCCCAGACGCAATTTTGTAATTTTCAAAATTTCTGATCCTCTGAATAAAATGAGAAAATTGGAAAAACTGTTTAAAGATCCCATTTTTTTATATTTCAAGGCGGAAAAAAAACTAAAATTGGATATTGGAACCCATTTTTCTGTTTTTCCAAATGTCCGTCCGTGCTTAAAAAATTGAACTGATAAGCATTACACTGACCCAGAATCCTCAGCATCAGATATCACCAACTTTTATATTACACATCACATTCGCTGTACAGGTGTTGAGGAGGAGTACTGCATATGTGAGCCCTTTGTGTCTCCAGAGGGAGCTGTACGAAGTCCGATACCTTATTATAAGTTATTTGACTTGCGTCAGCGTTGGTTGAGGCTGAATACTACAAGTTGGAAAATGGGGGGGGGAGGAATCAGTTTGAGTGGACTAAAGGCCCGTCATACCTGCTGCAGGCTAGCGCCACGAGGCTATGCTAGCCACTAGGGCTGCACGACATGAGGAAACTATGTGATGTCCGATAACGTTGTTGAATATCGCGATAACGATATCGCGTGCAATAAATAAACGGATATTAAAGTTTACTCAGTTCTGCTGCTTTCAGTATTCTGCTAAAATACAACAAACTTCTTGTTTAATTTAAAACACATGAAAGGAAATAATTTCCAAGATTCTTTTATTGAAAAAGAGCCTTTCGCAATGTGTTTATTGCGCCAGTTTATATCACGATGATGATGTAAAAAACAATGTATTTTGCAGCCCTACTACATACACACCCAAATTGCCGACCACACTGACTGAATCAAACCCCATTGTCTGTAATATACAACCTACATTTCTCCAATAATATATTATTATTATTATCCTATAATATGAGCTTGAATCCTTTGACACAGAATGAGAATTCTTTAAAAATAAATGTTCCTCTGGCCTTTAGCTGAACTTGATTTATTATGAATGACTCAGCCTTAGTCGGACACCTGGCTCTGTTTGGCTCGGCTGAATATGTAATTAAACCTCTTGGCCTCAGTTTTTGCCTCGCCGGTCTGACCATTAGCCCCCGTGTGTCCTTCTCCTTCTTTAAAAAATGGGCCTTCTGCTTTAGCTGACTGGTGCTTTTGTCTGGCATTTGTTAGGAATGGATGAGACTGCAGCCAAGATAATTATACCGTATATCTTGAGTAAAAAATAAGGGGTGTCCCCGACAGGGACGGGTCTCGAGACCCTGTTCAATTAAAGGAGAAATCTGGCAGATTTTTACCTGAATCTTGATCGCTAGATGTCACCGAGTACTGACGATAGGAAAAATGACCAAAATTGCTGCTAGCAAACTGAAGTTGCTGCAGTAGTTGGCCAGAGCTCCCAGTTAGCTAAAATGCCAGTGGTGGGGGCAAGTTCTAAAGAGTGCCTCTTAACAGACACAAAATGCAATTTAAAATTTCTATGCAACATGAACAGGGCCCTAACGTGACAACAATATGTGTTTTCAACTCAGACATTGTGAAGAAACCGTTTTAAATTCAAAGTTTGTACTGTCACCTACCTCCTTTTCCATCGGTCGCTTCACCGAAAGCCCAGAAGAGTCGATCACGGAGGTCATGCCTTCGCGAAGAAAACTTGAAGTTTATTTCCCCCTCTAAAATAGGTAATTGAGCACTGTAGTGGTTATGACCATATCAGTGACTATGTAACTACATGGAAACGGTCCAAATGATGCCTGTGGCTTGCACAGTAATAGCGTTACTGAAGGCTAGCTCTAGTCTCGCGCTGAAGTCCCATGGGAATTCAGTTGTTTACCATTTCCTGCAACAGGTCAAAATATCTCCTTTAAGGTGCCGGTTCCAAATTCCTCAAAAGCAGAAAATCAATAAGGTTCAGACCTTATCAATATTGCTATCGAGAATCAAAAATGGGTATGTGCTCGAACCGGAAGAATGATTTACGAGCACTGTGTGTGCGTAAAGACCATAGTAGGTAAAGACTAGCCTCGCCACCGCACATCATTCAAAACCTAGTCGGACTGGGCCACGCGAGCATGTCGTATACGACAAAAAACGCTATTGTTTTGCGGGGTCTTTTTGCAATAAATCCAAACTGTTACATCCGAGATTGATACACTATCGCTGCTAGCTTTGATGCTAACCGTCAATTTTGTGTATTCCCATGATGCTCTGGGAGACCATTTACGTCTTGTCGACCAATGGAAGGCTTGTCCGCCACTGGAGATCACACACAACTTGCATCTTACTTTGGATCATCTTACTCTTTCAAAGCGCACCCACACTTTTAGATTTTCTTTTCGCAGACATTTTCAGTTAAAGGTTTAAATCCCTGCCGCCCGAGATGCTCCGCCATCGGTCACGGATCACGGAAAGTGAACTTAAATCTCTCATTGGGGGGGCGGGATTTATTCACGTGCTTTAAAAAACTTTATTAAAAGCTTCTTTCTTTGCACATTTTGATATTTTGTATATTATAATATTCTGTATATTGGGAGAAAAACAGGTAGTTCTATGTCACATCCAACATTGAGCAGCCCCATATAGCCAAAATGGCATGATCCCCACCCAAGGGTAGAGGGAGGACGAGTCAGCATGGAGGGAGATGGAACCACTGAACTCCATTTCACTTCACCTGGAGAGAAAGTTTTTTTTTTTTTTTTTTTTTTTTTTTTTTTTTTTTTTTTTTTTTTTTTTTTTTTTTTTTTTTTTTTTTTTTTTTTTTTTTTTTTTTTTCTCAAAGGATTGTTTTTTTTTTTTTTTTTTTTTTTTTGGATTTGTAGTTACACTTCCCTGGGAGGCTCGCTGAACCTGTATTTTCATTCATTTCACCATCCATACCTCCAAGGCTGCGACCATCTGTATTCTCAGACGTGCGTCCGTACCTCAGAGGCCGACAGACTCCGTGTTTTTTTTTTGTTTTTTTTTACTCCTTCACAACTCAAAGGCTTCAGATGGATGGATTTCCCGTTTCTCTGGTGTAAATCTTTCATGTCTGCAATTGTCTGCGCTTAAAGAGCCTGTTGAAGAAGCTGTCTGCCCTGCAGTCATCATCGCTTACAGTTTCAGTCACCTGCTCGTCTTTTTTTTTTTTTTGTTCCACGCAGCTGCCTGTAATCACAGAGTTTTTGCAGTTAAGTCCAAGTTGCTCTCGTTGTAGTCTAGTGAAAAAGCCTTGTGACACGATATAAATGCAGTCATAAAAAGACATTTAAAGATTAAAGAAGAGCCATAAAAATGTGCAGTTGTGATAAAAAGCCTAAAGGTACTCATCATCAAAATGCAAACACACAAAATCAGCTCCCATGCCAGCAAACGTTTTGGGACAGCTGTTATTAGCTCGCATTATGTACTGTATGTAGGCCACAATAACGATAATAATGTATAATGATACACTATGAGGAAAATTTCCTTAAGTTTAAAATGATCTGTCTTTTAATCACATATTTTGCACAGTTCACACGGTTCCTTGGCACTAAGAAGTGGTTTTGTCAAAGCCTTAACACCACATCTGCAGGTGGCTCAGTGTTAAAATGGAGTGGAACTAAAGCCCCTTTCACTCATGCACTGCAAACCTGAACTCAACTAGACATTACCCGGCGGAGCTGTATGTGAAAAGGCAAATGTCCAAATCAGTTGGATCGGACTTCAAACGGTCTGTACCCTGCCAGCTCCAGAGGACAAAGTCTGTGTAATGTCAGATGGAGCCCAGAGTGTGAGATTTCACAGCTAGTGAGTTTGTGCTTACACAGTATTGCTTTTTTCAAACTCCCCACGTTATGCCCCGCGCTTCTATTATCTATTATCATTACGGTCAAAACTGCTGCAACATGAAACTGTTTCTGTATAGAAAATGTTAAATTCATTCATTCATTCAATTGTTAAGAACCAAATTAGGAACCGGCTCCCCGACCTCCCACCCAGGTGCCACCCCTCGCGTAAACGGGAAGTGAGAACGCGTGTTACGCAGATGATCTCCTGTTATGAGCTACATGTGGGAAACTTTGGGACAAAAAAGGGAAACTTTGGACAGTTTTTGGACCTGATTTGTTGTGCATTGTCCAGAGTTCGTATGTTAAAACGACAAGAGACAACCCTGCTTCAAATCTCGTCCAATCTGAGTTTTCTGTTGCACGACTAAAACTACTTTTGAACGTACACATGTTCCACCAAAACAAGTTCCTTCCCGAGGCTATTTTGCAGAGGCACCGTTGTTCCGTAAGGCGCTTAGCGCTGCCCATGACGATTGTGATTGGTTTAAAGAAACCAATCACAATCCCAATAAACCAGAGCACATTTTTCTCCCATCCCAGAATGCTGTGTGGACTCGCCAGACCTTCCTCCGCAGCGCTGTGGAAGAAGGTCTTTTAATGCGAGACTATCATAACAGTATGTTTATGTGCTTCCTCCAACACTTTATTGAAACTACTGTATATGATGCTTACACTGAGCAAAATTTTAATATTGAAACGGACACCACGTTTTCATGGCTATACAACACTAACTAACACACAGAATGTTCAACACATTTCCCAGTATTGCAGGAAGACATTCTGTATATGCTGTTTGTGGGGAAAAAATTAGGGAATTTGTATAAATCAGGTTCTCTGGCTCTGTGGCCCGCCAAACCAAACTTGCGGTGTTCATTCATTCAGTTCAAAACGAAAGGTACAGTAAGTTCTCGGTCTGATCGGTGTGTGTGAAGGTGTCAGGGAGTAAAGAAAAAGACTTTGTCTTTCATGAAGCCAACCTGTAAAGTAGCACATAATTGAGTTTAGTGTTTTATCTGCTCTCATGACTAGAGACAAGTTGCTTGTGTTTTTTTTCATCTCTCTCCTTCTGGGACAAGATGACAGGTCCTGTCTGATGACTGGCCGCCTTTCTACTGAGCGTCTTTGATCATTTCTGTCATGTCAGATGAGTCAAAGCATCGAGCGTGGCAGGATGCACGGATGATGTCTCACTGTACTCTGTGTTTCAATGAAGACATGATGTCCAGAAACAGACTTTCAAGTCAGAGGGTTTGTTTTTTACCGTGTGACACGGTGAGAAAAAGCTAATTCAGCATCTTCGATGATTGGCATTCCTACTACATAACACGTATGTGTCAAAGTCAAGGCCCGCTGCCCTTCGCAAATTTTGATCCCACCAGCATATCAGTTATAAGTTCACAATAAATATTGGCCCGCCTAGTTGCGCGTGCAAACCAAAAAGACAGGAAACTGTTTTCAAACTGCACTTAGGCGGAACTCAAAGTCGAGTTTGGCAGATTCGCGGACTTTGAGATTTAGATTTCTATTCAGGTTGTGAAACAGTTTGTTCTGAGTCGGCTGTATGGTCGCCTACTTTTAATTTGTAATCAGAAAGCATTATTTTGCTTGATTTGCTGAACTCTATGATGGCTAAGGAACTTTTTCGCTGACTTATTAAGGCTTAATGTTGACCAAATTGAAAGGGCTATATGAGTAATGCACTAATACAGTCAAAAATATTTCACTTTCGATTAAATAAAAGCATGTCAAAAAACTTTACATGTCCTTGATGTGATTCTCATTTTCCAGTGTGGCCCTTAGTAAAGTTGAGTTTGACCCCCCTGGCACGACATATATCTAACATAGTATAATGACTTTAGCTGGATTTCCTACGAGATGTTCTCCAACGAGAATCACTTTGCCATGACCTGGCTCATGAGCCATGACAAAAGACAAGAGATAAAAGGTTTAACATTTATTTACTGAATATAACAAGCACTCATAATGAAGTAACAAGAAAGAACTAAATACACAAGAAAGTTGCACAGACGTAATGAAGAATGAAAACTATTAACCAGGCCGAAGCCAACTAAACAGAAGCGCGGTGCCGGCTGGATGAAGAGAGAGACTGAGCGCGCTCACAGCCAGATCTTAAGGACTCCTGGGAGACTGGCCAGTTGGCGCTGATTTGGCACCGCCCGTGGACCTGCAAGGCAGCACGGAGAAAAACCAACAGAGACAGAGAGACCGCAGGCCCTGCTCTAGCAGGAGGCCGTCACACTTGACTCCGGTGATCAAAATCAGTGGTGGTTTGAAGGAGTGGATTAGCACTGAGCTCCAACTTGTCACCTCCTGTAGCGAGGTTTATGGTCGCCGCGTTGCAGTGGTGTATACGTGATACGCAGGTATACCCACTGAGAAAGCTCCCGGATTTCCATATACCCACTTAAAAATGCCCAATGACACACAACAACATACTTTCCATTATATGTTTGATACATTTTGAATTGTCATCTGTGTTTTTCTTCTTCCACATAGGCTAAATAAAGGGATTTCCACCGTAAATTGGTGCATAAAAGTGTATCCGAATGGAGGACTGGGGGAGGACACCCAAGACCCCTCCACTATGAAATGGCACCACCGCTCTCCCCCGTAGGAAATCAATGGAACGGCCGGCGTAAAGCGGATTTGCCGCCTATGATGAGGAGGCTTTAGAGTAGATTAATGGCTGGATGGTGTTTTAAGCCCCCAGTGTCTCCTTCCAGGCAGCGCTGCGACCGTTGACTTCAAGGCACCAAACCTTAACCCTAACCATAACCATTGCCTAATCCTAGTGCCTTCCAAGGAGACGTTGGGGGCTTAAAACACAAACCGATCAATGTAATGTTTGGCGGTACGACGGTGTTTATAATGGATGTGTTTACTTGCTTTGCTTTACTTCCGCTCTCTTCTTCTTCGTCTCTACTACTTCTTTCTTATTTACCGATTATTTTGTCTGTACGTCCTCTGGTGTTTGGGAGAATACGGCAACGAACAATGCGTTGAGCATAAAAGTCTCTGTGCATGCTCGTAGCGCGCACGCCATCTACAAAGGCCTGCGCACGGTGTCGCGTGAAGCATTTCCGAAGCTGAACTTCCAATCCTCGTAAACAACAACTTGTTGTTGTTGTGGGTGCGCTTTGAAAGCTGCACTGATAAATATATTTATATTGCCAATGGATTTAATGAGTTATGTGAGATGTGAGAGGGCTTTCTCATAGATACAAACCTGCAGAGAATTATCACCCAACTCTGCATCTTTCATCCCATGGTTTTGGTTTCTGTCCAGTACAAACCCCAGTGACAGTCTGGCAAATTGCTCAGCTGCAGGAACATTCACATTGATGTTTCATCATAGGAGAAACTACCAGCAGCTGCTTCCTTTTTTAAGACGCTACATGCATTGATGATGCCCCCAAACCAAGCAATTGCTTGTTGAGCCTTACCCGACCACAATAGGAAAAATGAAAATCCCCATTCTTTCTTTCTTTCCTAGCAGCAACAAGATCATTGTCACTGTGGCTCTATTGTTTGCACTCCGAAGTAGAGCGGTAACAACTCCAAATGTTGCTGTACAATTAAAAATATTTATTTACACCCCCCACAGGGGTTTTCAGATATTCTGGCTGATTAGACTCTTTTCAGGTTGAATGTGGACCGGAGTTTTAATGGGAACTCATTAGGTCACAAATTCTTTCTACCAATAAGAATGACAAAGGTGTCACTTGTCCCGCCCTAACAGGTGTAACAACACTAACAGTGGACTCAGGAAGATGTCAATCAATCCGTCTAACCACACCCACACAGACCTGGAAAAGGTCCAGTCAGCCACATTAACTATAATGTGTGTTCGGGGCCAAATTAAAGTTGTGAATGAATTCCAGGACAAATCTTTTGGTTGTATATCACTGTCACGTGACCCAGATAGTGTAATAACACAGGTTCACAGGCTAAGAAGTAAACCGCGCCTCTTTATTATCATAAAACATTTTTCTTTCCCCTTGTCATTTCTGTTGCTATGAAAGGGTCAAGTGCCAACAACTAACAATACAATATTATAATAAAAGTATATAGTCCGACCAATAATTACTTATTTAATTACAATTTGGCATATCCAAACAAAATCAACAATTCCCTGTCATTCGCCTTAAGACCTTAGCTAATGTTGGCAATTCATTGCTGTTAAATAATGCGTGATTATGTAAAAAAAGAAATTGACAAGTAGGCAAATGTATAATAATTGTTACAGGCCTACTGCGAAGAATTCATTGTTTGTAGTTTCGTTGGAATGAAAACTTTAGCTTTGACCAAGACTGTTTCACTCTGATTTCAGAACCTGAAGCGTGTGGCGGAGGTGTGGATGGACGAATACGCCGAATATGTCTACCAGCGCCGGCCCGAGTACCGCCACCTGTCGGCGGGCGACATGGCGGCCCAGAAGGAGCTGAGGAACCGCCTCAACTGCAAGAACTTCAAGTGGTTCATGAGGGAGGTGGCCTGGGATCTGCCCAAACACTACCCACCGGTGGAGCCCCCTGCTGCCGCGTGGGGAGAGGTACAGTCCGCTCATACCTTAGTATGTCCTCATTTAGTTTGTTAAATCACGCTACAGTTTGTTTTCCCCCTCGGTGCGGTTCGTTTGGGTCAATAGAGATGATCCGATACCATTTTTTGCTTCCCGATTCCGATGCCTGAGCTTTCATATCGGCCGATACCGAGTGATACCAGTGTGTCATATTTTTCAGGCGAAGCACTGTTACTTGGGCGGAGTGATTATTACTCCCAACTTGGAGCGAACTCTCCAAGGGGCTTCTCAGGTGCTGCGAGCAAATCACTCCGCCCAAGTAGCAGAAGTAGCAGTGCTTCGCCTTCTGAGAATATAGTTCCCAGTATGTATACGGTTAGAATATGGCTGTGTGTCATGTGACCTTGTTATTAGTACATGCTGTGACTCTACAAATCACAACATGTAAATAGGAACATGTTGGCGTTATTTTGTCACTTATTGGGAGCAGTAGGCTAGATGGAGCCGGTTACCTCCAGGATCTGTGCTAAGCTAGGCTAGATGGAGCCGGTTACCTCCAGGATCTGTGCTAAGCTAGGCTAGATGGAGCCGGTTACCTCCAGGATCTGTGCTAAGCTAGGCTAGCGGTGGGTGCGTCAGACAGAGTTACGACACGCACGGAGATGAGAAGGGTATGTATGGACTCATCTAACTCTGGGGGATACGGGGAATAAGCTGAAGTCCCAATAAGTTGCTGTGTTCCTTTAACAGCTGTATACTACTATCCCTGTGTGGATGTGATATGATTGCTATCATTGTTGTCAGCCTAGCTCGGGTTAAACCTTTTGGGAAACATGAACAAACACAAACAATGAATGCCATAGAACTTTATCTTATTATCCAGTTTGACAGTCCGTCATAACGGCAAAAAAACATATATAAACTACTCGCAGATTTTCTTTGGGTCTAAATTACATGGTATTGGATTTGTGCTTAAACTCCAGTACTTAATAATACCGATACCAGCATTTGAGGCAGTATCGGCATCATACTGGTATCTGTATCGGAACATCTCAAGATGCGAAGGCAGAAATCTTTTTATCAGGCTCTATTAGTCTCCTAATGCAGAATTATTTATTTATTTATTTGTCTGTTGGTTGTGTTCCATGGCTGTATAGTTGGTGGCAAACCAGTTTCCCTATCGGGATTAATAAAGTTTTTCAATTCAATTCAATCACACTCGGGCGCGCACCAAAAGCGGACCAAACAATCCAATCCAATCCATTTTATTTATATAGCACATTTAAAAAACAAAGTTTTACAAAGTGCTGAACAAGAGATAACACATACAACATATAAATCTACATACGATCACACAGTTGTCATGCTGGGTTAAAAGCGCAGGAATACAAGTGAGTTTTAAGATGAGATTTAAAAGAGGGTGTAAACTTGTAAGAGGTCTGAGATGTAGCAAGGTACCAACCCATTCAGTGGTTTCAAAACAAACAATAAGATCTTAAAATGTATTCTAAAATGGACCGGGAGCCAATGTAGCGAGGCCAGGACTGGCGTTATGTGTTCGTGTTTGCTAGTTACATTACATTAGTAATGTAAAGTAAAGTTCCGGTTAAAAGACAACAACAAGAAGCGTACCGAGACTTGCAAGATGAGGTGGTCTTGGTACGCTTTCAATCGGTTTAATATCTAAAATGTCAAAGGTCAACTTCGCTGTCACATCGTAATGTTCAGCAAAAACACTTTTATGGTAGCTCAGTTGGTAGAGCGCGCGCCCGTGTATAGAGGTTTATTCCTCGACTCAGAGTCCCAGGGCTCGATTCCGACCTGCGGCCCTTTGCTGCATGTCATCCCTCTCTCTCTCCCCTTTAATGCCTAAGCTGTCCTATCAACTAAAGGGAGGAAATGCCCACACAAATAATCCAAAAATAACAAAGTCTCAGTTTATCAGTTAAACTTCTTTTCTGGCCGTTGCTCAGCGCCATAACTCAGTAACAGAAGGGGAGACATTTGGCCGGATGCTGAGTTAGTGACACTAGATCTTCTGTGTGTGAAGCATCCACGTTTCACCAAAAATACATGCCTTTTATGAAATTCCTTCAAAAAGTCTTCACTACATACTGTACATGAGTCTGGACAGACACGGATGTACACTACGACTGGTTGGCGGAGGCAAACAGCCGCGAGGCGTATATTCCACTTTGTTTAATATCACATTTATCATTAATCAAGCCAAGCTCTACATACTCTGATCCTGAACATTTGTTGTTTTGATATTTCAATATAATTATCAGACCATAAAATCAGGATCACTAGTGGCAGCTTCTTCCAAAATAACTCAAGAGGCTGTCCAGAAAGTGTCCGCCAGTTGGCTGTAGTCATTGTGTGTGTGTGTGTGTGTGTGTGTGTGTGTGTGTGTGTGTGTGTGTGTGTGTGTGTGTGTGTGTGTGTGTGTGTGTGTGTGTCACCAGGCTGCAGAGATGAGAGATAGCACATTCATTTAATGGGAATCAGAGATTAATTTTCATGTCATTGCCTCCCAAAATAAACTACGGGTCCAATTCTAAGAGTCTGTGTATTTGTGCGTAATGTCCCGTGTGATTATGGTTTTATTAGAAATCACTGTTACAGACTTTTTGGCTAAATATTACGTTTGAATATTCCTTTGTGAAAAAAGAAAAAATTATAAAATTAAATAAACTAAACAAATAGGTTTGAATATCTAATTTTGCGCATTATGTCCATTAAAGGGCAAACCAATACAAGAGGAGACAGAACTACTTTTATAGGTGTGTTTCTTTAAAAGAAAAATCTACAATGGCGCCTGGGTGGCTCACCCGGTGGAGCGCGCGCCCATATTATATACTCTATAGAGGTTTGCTCCTCAACGCCGCGGCCACGGGTTCGACTCCGACCTGTGGCCCTTTGCTGCATGTCTTTCCCCCTCTCTCTCTTGTTGCACGATCCAAATTTTCTCCAGAATTTGACATTTCCGGCAGTGCAGCTCGCTAGCGAAGGGATTTTTGAAAACGGCGATACTAACATTGCACGGGCAGGGAGCAGCGGCGAATATCAGAACTTCGGTGAACAGCTCTAGCTCAGTAACATCTGAGCGTCCTCTGCGTCTTGTCTTTGACTTTGCTGTAACGTGTGTGTTTGTGTTGCAGATTCGTAACGCGGGCAGCGGCATGTGTTTGGAGAGTAAGCACTTTGTGTCGGGGAGTCCCATCCGCCTGGAGAGCTGTGTGAAGGGCCGGGCCGAGGTCAGCTGGAGCCACGGACAGGTGACCAGCACACACACACATCGCATTTAACCCTTGTGTTGTCCTCCCGTGTCAAAATTAACACGTTTTTTGTAGCATTTTTCGACGTTTGCTGCGCTTTTTCTTCCCACTACCACCAGTATACACTTAACACCAACTTGTTACCACTGTTTTTAAACTAATATTTGGATTTTATAGTCAATAAACATGTATCCTTTATGACATTTTACTTAATTTAAAAAGTAAAAAAAATGCAGAAAGTATACATCGTTGGGATAGAAGGATAGTTAAGATCAGGGGATTCTTATGGATTCTTATAGCAGACTGTCAAAATGTAGTCAGAAATTGATTAAAACACCCAAAAGTCAATGATAGTATTGAACTGATCCTTACCTTTACTTGTGAAGAGCGTTTCATGGAACCATCTGTGTTAACTTTTGGGCAATTTGGTTGAAAGAAACCCAAATTTCTTCAGAAGCTCCGCCCCTCAGATTCACAGACAGATAACTACTGGCCCGGGTATTCAGTATCAGTCAATATCAGTATTAACTTCAGCTAATCGGTCATTTTGGTCTTAGTCGACTAAGATTTCTTCAGTCAATTAGTCATTTTTTTACATTTTTCATGCTGAATGACTTATTTCCGAGAAACTTATCAGAACATCTCTTTTAAACACAAGCTTTAGTGTGTAACTTTTTAATAATAATAATGAACGTCCGTTACATTCAAGCCGTTGCCAAATGAGTTTCTAACTAAGCCTATCAGCTCCACTAAACACTCTCTGTATTTCTCAGTATGACTATGTTTACCAAAAGGTGTAGTCCCACGACACAGCAGCTCGAGTGATGCGTTTTATGTCATCGCTGAGAAAGGACAACAGCAGCAACAGGCCAAGGCATGGCTGAAAACTCGAAGAAGCACCCATGAAGTGTTTCAGTCAGCGATTGTAGGCTACTGCTGAGAAAAGACCTTCACGTTCAGCAGAAGGACTAAAATCCCCAAAAAGCAAGTGACCGACGGCGAAGACAAACACTGATAACGATGTTTGACAGCTGTGTTCAGAAGATTGTGTCGTCCGGCGACTTTCGCGTGCAGAAAATCGAGAAGATAATGACCTCTTTTGAAGAGTCCGTCATGTTTTTTTAAATCCTCCGTGTCCTCCTTGGCTACTAGCAGCTGTGTTTTCCACCAATACAAGTTCCTTCCCGAGACTATTTTGCAGAGGCGCCGTTGCTCCGTACGGTGCTTAGCACCGCCCAAGACGATTGCGATTGGTTTAAAGAAATGCCGATAAACCAGAGCACGTTTTTCCCCGGAATGCTGTGTGGACTGGCCAGGCCCTCCTCCGCAGCGCTGTGGAGGAGGGCGTGGCTGTGCGAGACTAGAAAGAAGGTGACGGCTGCCCTTTGTCTCCCGCAGGTGTTCACGTTCGGCTGGAGAGAGGACATCCGGGTGGGCGACCCCATGCACACTAAAAAGGTCTGCTTCGACGCCGTGTCCCACAACAGCCCCGTCACCCTGTACGACTGCCACGGCATGAAGGGGAACCAGCTGTGGCGCTACAGAAAGGTACGGCAGAGGAGAACCAACACCGGCGTCAAAGCCCACACTGTCAACACGTTATCGCTCTTTCCTGAACATCTCGGTTCTCGGCCTGCTTAAAGTGCTCATATTATGCTTTTTGGCGTTTTCCCTTTCCTTTATTGTGTTGTATATCTTTTTTTGTGCATGTCATAGGCTTCCAAAGTGAAAAAGCCCAAAGTCCCCCCCCAAAGGGACTTAGATTCTCCAACAGAAAACACTGTTCACAAACTATGTAAAACATGTTAAAATGCTCACCTAGCTCCTAGCGTGGCACACCCTGATACTCTGCTTCTGACTGGCTAGTAGTCCTTACCTAGCTACTGTCAGGGCACGCCCTCATACTCTGCTTCTGACTGGCTAGTAGTCCTTACCTAGGTACTGTCAGGACACGCCCTCATACTCTGCTTCTGACTGGCTAGTAGTCCTTACCTAGGTACTGTCAGGGCACGCCTTCATACTCTGCTTCTGACTGGCTAGTAGTCCTTACCTAGGTACTGTCAGGGCACGCCCTCATACTCTGCTTCTGACTGGCTAGTAGTCCTTACCTAGCTACTGAGCATGTGCGACTCCCAACAAAGATGGAACAGAAGTGAGATGTCTCACTCTGTAGCTAAAACAGAGAGCTCAACACACCTATTTACGATATAACCTCTAAATACAATTATGAAACTGCAAATTACCATAATATGAGCACTTTAAATGTTAATGACTTCAAGGCCACTTAATCTATAAAGTATTGCACATTTCAAACCAGAATCTACCCATGAGCTGATTATGATTCTCCAAACAGGAGGCCACGTTAGTCTAACCCTTGTGTTGTCGTCACAGCGACTGTGCAACTTTTAGTTCTTCTGGTTCGAAATTAAAAAATGTAGCTCACCTCGCAGAGCGCGCGCCCATATATACAGCTTTACTCCTCGACGCAGTGGCCGCAGGTTCGACTCTATATATATATATAAAAATTAAATTAAAACTTTTTTTTCAGAGCAGGGATCTTCAACAGGGCGTCCAGGACCCCTAGGGGGGGCCTCTAAATTATTGTTAATTTTGGAAAAGTTTATAAAACCAAGCCAACAATTACAAGGCTATTTTAATAGCTCAGTATTCTCTTCAGAAAAAAACTATGTCTAAAGGCTTTAGGCCGACCTACATGTTATTGTAGGCCCAGTTTATTCTACAACTTCATTTTATACAAAATATGTAGTCGGGGGTCCCTGCTCCGTCTCTCTCAGTTAAGTTAAAAACCGTTGAAGAGCCCTGCTCTAGAGCAATGTTTTGCCACTAAATGTTCTTTTTGAAATTCCTCAAGTCTCTTTTGAAAAACTAACCTTAACTCACGACGTGTTGTACGAATTGTTTCGGTGCTTGAAATGAGTTCCCCAAAGTCTTTAGGGTTACACATGATTAAAATAGGAAATAAATGTCTGAAATGAAATTTTGGAATATGGCTTTCTGAGTGGGAGTTTTGTCAAACATCGTTTGGACTAGAGCCCGACCGATAAAGGATTTTTAAGGCCGATATATCGATACAAATATTTGGTGATCTAAAAATCTGATAATCGGATATATCGGCCGATGTATTATTTTTTTTTTTAATCCAGAAACGCGTAACAAAACAAACAATAGTTATTTGTAGTTATTTGAGTCCTCACAAAAATAATATTATAACTCAGTTTAAAATAAACTTGTTTTATTGTCACAACAGAACATCAAAATATATTAAAGTTTGATCAATAAAATGTATAAAAATACAAACTTAAGATATGAAACTTAAAGTGCTTTGAACAAAAAGGCAATAACAACAAAAATCAAAGAGTGTAGCCAACAGGGAGGTAGTATAGCGCCCTCTGGTGGACAGACTACGCAACACCAACACTCAGAACATGAACAAACAAACGTTTTGTCCGTTTTTATTTCATTTTTTAAATATTCATTTATCAGCCGTTATAAATGCCAATACCAGTAGTTTGGAGAATGCCTAATATCGGTCGGGCTCTAGTTTGGAAGGCGCCGGTGTGCGTCTGTCGTCCTCAGAGGGTTAAGGTATCTATTAATGAGTGTGTGTTCTTTACTGTCTCTTATGTAAGTGTTGAGTTCTTGTATTTCAATAAAAGGCTCCATCTAGGGATGTGCGTTGCAGACTAGCCTACGGCTGTAAATGCTGGGGTGTGTGGCGTAGGTCTACGCTCCGTACGTGTCCTTACACAAATAACCGTTGATGAAATGCCTTCCTGTGTCTCCCCCCGCCCTGCAGGATAAGAGCCTGTACCACGCCGTCAGCAACAGCTGCATCGACAGCAACCCGAGCGAGCGGCGAGTCTTCATGAACACGTGCGACGCGTCCTCGGCCAGCCAGCAGTGGCTGTTTGAGAGGACCAACGCCACCGTGCTGGAGCACTTCAACCGCGGCGCCGCCAACTGAGGCGCCCGCGGCGTCCGCAAAAACACACACTGGCCCCTGACGCACGCTGGCGTGGATCTGCTGCTGCTGGGAAGAGTTGTTTCACATTCACTCTGGGGGACGGGGGACTAGGACTGATGCATGATGGGATACCGTGGGGGAACTCCACATCATTTCGAGTTGAGCTCTGATGGGATGGGTTTGTGTTTTTAAAGGGGATTTGTGTGCGTGCGAGTTGTGTTTTGTTCTGTCGCACTTCTTTTCGCCGCTGATTCGGGTCCCAAACGGAATCTGACGATTTCTTAGTTTTCCGAAGTGATCCAAAATGAAAAGCTGCAGTATTTAGTGAAATTTTTTTCCGCCTCGTGGTGGAGACGTGTTAACATTCGGAGTTTAATTTGAACAAATTCAAAATCTGCAGCAAAATCTCTGCAATCTCGGCGCTATGCTCCATCCGCAGATTCCGTCTGGCCATGTGACATTCCTCTCCTCTCTTTTCTCCTCCCTTTTGTCTGATTCCAGATGTGCTCTTTTCCCCCCTTACCCTCTCTGTCTCTCTCTGCCTTTATCCTCCTCTGTCTCCATCTCCCCCCCCCCTGTCTCTGCTGCGCGTCCGTCTCTGCCTGCCTGCATGACTGCACCTTTGCCCAGCGTCTCCGTTCCCCTCTCAAATCCCTTTATGTCTCTCCAACGCTGACAACCTCCCCAGGGGAGGGGGGGAGGAGGGGTGGGGGGTTCCTGCTGAGCCAAAGTCATCCTGACACCTGGGTGAAGCCAGGCAGAACCACTCTGAAAAATCACCTTTACACCCCTCACCCACCCGCTGTTCCCCCCCCCGTCTCTTTGCCCGCCTTGGCTTCTCGTTTCTCGCTCCCCAGGGCCGCAGCTAACGGTTATTCTCAAAGTTCATTAATTAGGGCTGTGCTCGATTTGAAGAAATCCTTAGTCGACTTAACACTCATTCAGTTGTACCGATTAATCGATTAGTTGATTTAATCGACAGATCTGTAAATCTGAGTTTCTCCGCTAAGAGTCGCGCTAAAAGCACCACTTTAATTCTTGTGTTTACCAGAGATGAGCTCGTACGTTTCTTGGAAATAAGTCATTCAGCATGAAAACAGCATCAGACATGACTAATGGAGTAAAGAAATCTAAGTTGACTAAGACCAAAACGACCAATTAATCGACTAAAAGGGAGCAGCCCTATCATTAATGGATTAGTTTGTTTGGTCACTAAAATGTGGATTGGGTTGGTGGGGGGGGGGGGTTGTGCGGGCAAACTCTTGCTGGCAAAGGGCTTGTATGTGTGACGCCAGCAGCTGCTGTCACACCTCTTAAGAGTCTCCCCAGTGCTTTCTGTGCACTCGGCGGAACGACCCCATCACAGACTGCCGAGTTGTGGGGGGGTCACGTCACAGCGCCAAGCAGCAGAGCAGAGCAGGACTGCAAACGCACGCACGCCCGGCCGCCTGCCTGCCTGCCTGCCTCGCTGGATCAGTTGCTACGTGACTGGCAGGCCGGCTGATTCACAGCGGGGGGTCGCCCCTGTTTGGGCCCGGCCGCCCCCGGCTTGACACGTCACTTCAGCGCGCGGTGTGAGCGGGAGGAGGGACCAGCGGAACGATGACTGTGATAGGCTCGCCGACGTAGCTCCGGGATCCAGACGAATGTGGGTTTGGAATACATAAAAGCACTTGTGTTTTTGATAAACTTGAATTAAATCTTAGTGCCTTGTTGGAAGGAGACCGGATGTAGGTGTGTGTGTGTGTGTGTGTGTGTGTGTGTGTGTGTGTGTGTGTGTGTGTGTGTGTGTGTGTGTGTGTGTGTGTGTGTGTGTGTGTGTGTTCAGAAGGCGTGCGTGGTCCAAAATGTCCACATCAGCACAGGGGACGATTCACACTGTGGAGGAAGTGACTTTTTTCAAAAAACTGAGAAACTTTTCATCAAAAGAGTTTTAAACGAATTGGAGCTGGACGGCGCTGCTGGCTTTGTGACTCTCGTACGGCTTTTTTTTCTAAACGAACACACACACACACGTGTAACGGCTGGCTGTGAATAAAGCTGAAGAGACTTCTTTTTTTCTCTTCTTTTTTTCCAACCATGTTTTCGTCCTGCCTTGAGAAGTCCACTCTAACCCTGAGAAGACCTCTGCTCTGTTCCAATCACGATGCTGCTGTTGTTGTTGTTGTTGTCCCACCTGTTCAATCCAAAGGATTTTTTACGGGAAAAGGGAACGCTTGTTGTTCCAGTATACCACTTTAGTTTGAATCCCTTTTGTTTTTTTCTTTTATGTTTTTAATGAAATGTTCTGTTTGTTTTTTAATCGTTTGTTTGGACCCTGAGGTTCTCCTGATGCTGGTTTAGCTGTGATGTGTTTGCTGCCCGCCGTTCTCCAGTCCGGTTTGAATCATCACTTCCAGATATCGTGCTCACCTACGTCGCGCGTTACTCGCGTCGGTTTGATCACTCGAGTTGAAATGTTTCCGCTGCGGGGCGTCAGATACTGTTTTTTCCAATGCCGGTACCGATCTTCAGTTGTTAATAAAACTGATAACCGATATCTTGAACCGATATGCATTTACAGTGAAATGTACATCGGTTCCAAATATCGGAAAAAAACGTACAAAACAAAAACTACGAGTTTTTCCTGCCTGCCTCTACGACGTGTAACGTTAGACAGCCAATCACAGACATTATTAGATCTCGGTAGAAGCATGCTGCGTGCTGATTGGCTCACTGACACTGATGAGATTTTGGGTATTGAGTATTGAAATTGGGTATGGAATGACGAGGCATTTTCGATACTCCATAGAGGCGATTTGATCGGTGCCTAAAAACTAGGGATCGACCGATGCTGTTTTTTCAAGGCTGATACCGATTATCAGTACTTAATGAAAGCGTTTTTTTGGAACCGATATGCATTTACAATGAAAATGAAAATCTTTAAGTAAAAATTAAGATTTTGGAATGTTACGAACTCCAACACAAAACTTTGTTTAAATGCTTTAAGCAATCATTTAATGAATGAGAAACTTTCAACATAATCCCCAGTAACAGAGTCAGATAGTGCTGTGGGGGGACATTCAGTCAGACTCAGTGGGGAGTGAAACCGAAACAGAGGGACAGACGCAGAGCTGTAGCCGAGCCAAAGTAGACCACTTTTTAATTCATTAACTTTATCGGTTATCAGGCAAATAAAACGCTGATACAAATAATCTGCAAACTGCCAAGAAAGGGCCCGATAATCAGCCAGGCCCGATAATCAGTCTGTCCCTAGTTCCAACTCACGGGGATACAACACTGTCGAACAGTTTGTGTGTTTGTGGCATTCCCTTTCGCCCGCCAAGAATTGGCATCCATTCGCGTCTTAACTTGGGGGGTCAATCACACGTTTATATCACAATACGATATTCTGTCAATTCTTTGTACAACGATACGATATTTGCTGATATCACAAAGTCTGCCACGATTTGATTTTGATTATTGGGACAATATTATTAACACAAATCAGTTTTATTACTTCCAGACAGAGCAACACACGAGCACTTTGCCGTCCTCTTCAGAAACCGATGTGAGGCTATCATAGGCCCAAGAGGCAAGAAATCAACAGGAACAGATATGAAACGTGTCAATACAGGCCTGGACTGTCCTACTCATATCCAGAGTAAACATAAATAGAGAATACCTTTGCACTCGGCACAACAGCAAACACTCAGAGCATTTGCAAACAGCAGTAGAAAACATGCTTAAATACACATTAAAACATATGAGGGACAAAAATACAGAGCAGCACTTAAACTCACAAAAATAAACACCACACATTTAACTAGGAAAGAAGAACAGTACGACCATTAATATAAAGTGCTATAGGTACATGGTAAAACGTTAGCCTAATTTAGGGAAACTGGCTCCTTTCAAAAATCTTTGGGACCTTCGCAAAGTGCTTGTGTGTTGCGTAATTCCTGGCCCGACATTCACAGAGGGTAATTTTTGGCATTTGGTTCCAAGCTGTCTTTGGCGGTCCTGCGTGTTAGGTCAGAGGGATATTGCCAATATCGGCCACCTTATGGAGGAATATCTCCACCCCCCCCCGAAAAACTAACTATTCTTTTTCATAAAAAGAATATATAGAATGGGAATTTCAAAATAAAGGCGCATCGTAAAGATGTGGCTATGTATCGATGTTGTCTCTTTGCATTGATTGCATCGTTGATGATCGGATCGTAACAATACACCGATCGGTGTCTTGTTACCGTCCTAGTCTTTCATTATTAGGTATTCAAACATGTGAGAGCAAGAGAGATCAATTGCTAGGGCTGGGTCTCGCCAACGATTGCACGATTCAATTACATTTTCAATTCGATATCAATCAGGTTATGAACATTTCGGTTACAATACCAATTTAGCTTGGATATAAAAGGGATTCTCAGAGAACTGATATTGTAAATTGTACAAGTGAAAAGAAACTTAAGTGTGTTTTTAATAATAGTTTAAGTTTAAATTTATTTCATTTATATAGCACTTTAAAAGCAAACAAGTTTGCACCAAAGTGCTTCATGACAAAAATATACTGTATGTATACAAACATAAAAACAGACGTATATATATAGAGAGAGAGAGAGAGAGAGAGAGAGAGCGAGCAAATACAACGCGATTCAAGTTAGTAGAAACAAATTGAGACAGAAATTGATACCCTTGAAATCAGATAAACAGAAAATAAAAATAAAACAATATATATAATGCACCAGGTTAATGTTTACATTAAGAACTGACCGCCAAAAAGACTTTTTACTCGCATCCACGGTGAAAAAGCAGATATTAAAAGATCCATTTCTGGATTTTATGAATCAATATCAGATCAGTTAAACAAAGATCGCTTATAATTGGAGAATCGATTATTTTAAGACAGCCCTATTAATTGCAAAATAAATCTGGATTGAAGTTGCAGATTTTCGTCATTATCAACTCTCCAACAAAACGACAGATATTTCATCAGTCGGCACACTTGAGCGATACATTTTGCGGAGTTGGAGAATGATGCTTATATCGTTTTTTCCAATTATAAGTAGAACAAGTTCTGCAGATAGACACTTCATTTTAACCTTAGAAATCCATACAGCCGAGACATAAGTGAGCGCTGAAATGGAAAAAGCTAAGTGATATTACGTCAGTCACCTTTTTATTCAGCATGGTCACAATCCTGACTTTGCACTCCTGATAGAAGAGCGTAGAGTTTTTAATGTATTTTGGGGTTTCTGTGTCTTTTCTCCCCTAGCGTTCTAGCTCCACTCCAGGACAGCTTCTACATTATTGTAGAATTGTTAAGGCTACGTTTGCATGGCTACGTTTTGGTTTGAAAATGAATATATTCTGCTACATTTCCCCCTCTCATTCCCCCTGCTCTGACGTTTCCCCCTCTCGTTCCCCCTGCTCTGGCGTTTCCGAGCCCCTAAACCGGAGACATTTGGAAACTCTTCTGACCCGTTTTGGTTTGGAATCCGCTGGGTTGTGTTGCAGACGGCTGCCAGCGGAGACCTTTGGCAACACCGACGCCAACGTTTTGCCACCTGATTGGGTCTTATCGGTTACAACGTCTCGTTTTCTGAGACTAAAGCTACTAACGTTACAATGGCCACTACCAGCAGTGGGCAGAGTCTACACGCTACTTCCTGTTTTTGTCCAGTTTAACAGAATGTTGAGGAGATATTTTGGTTTGGGCTTGTTAGTTTAAATGGAGATTAGTTATTCTACTGGACATAAAAACACTGGACATAAAAACACAAAAAAGATCGCTTTTGGCTCAAAACTTAACGTTTAAAAACCAAAACATAGCGATGTAAATGTAGCCTGAGTCGCTGATGTTTCGGCTACAGGACCAAACTGAACGCCCATCTAAACCTTTCCACAGCCGGGTTCCTCTTTACGTTTCCTGCACTTCTTCCTTTTCTTTGTCCATTTTTAAACACTGTTTTTCGGGGCAATGTGCGTCAGCGTCCTGTCCAATCTGAGGACTTTATTGGAAAGGACTATTGTGACTGTTTAATGCGAACACTGTACTCGTGTAGAGGACTGAATGCACAGGGCAACATGTTGGGCTGAAATGCAGCACTGGTTTAATGGTTTAACTGATGTCAAAGCGTGAATGAACGTCGGTGCCATTACTGTGTTCTACACAAACTCCCATCTTTACAGAATCATTCATCTGAGCTTTGATCAACAGTCAATGCAGAAATAGACCTTAAACGATCGCTGCGGGGAAAAGTATTGCCCAACATGTTGCTAACTGTATCCCTTGAAGTAGAGTTTGTAATTGTGAAAGCTTCTTTGGGTTTTTTTTGTTTTTTGGGGGGGGTTATCAGAGTACATAGTACCTGTCCTTTCCATTGCACTTGACATGTTTTTATGACATCGGACAGTAACTTGGGTCGAGTCTCAAGCCCAGTTCAGACCAAAGATTCTGCGACGAGACGAGTTGAAACTTGTAACGCATCGGTCTGCAGCGTTCTGAAACCTGCCAGCTCACACTGATGCGAAAAGACGGTATATCACCTGCATAGAAACGACTCTCTGTACTTCCGTTCTAACTTCTGACTTTTCGTGGACAGTCCCCTTTAATTAACTGTACAGTAAAAGGAGCAGCTTTCACCTCTACGGCTAAAGCCGGACTTAATGGTTGTGCAGAGGCTCCACACAGAGCTTTCACCGTAGAGAAGTAAGTGGCCTGAAGTCTATACTTGTGCGTTGGTGTGTGCGTCGATCTCTTTAAGAGAATAGTAGGGCCGGCATGTGTGTGTGTGCGTGGGGAGTGTGTGGTAGAGCGAGTGAGAGAGTGACGGCGATTATCTTCAGAGCGAGTTGGGACTCTAGAGTCCAAGTGAGAGAACCAAAGAGTCTCCTCTGTTCTTTCTGACCACGGTGGGAGATCTGGAGCAGGAAGAAGTTAACACTCTCCTTGATCTCATGTTGTTGACGGAGAAGGAGAACCAGGAAATGAGGAGGGTGAAATGCAACGCTACCAAGCCACGGCCGAGCGACGTGCGTCGCCGCGACGTGTAGTTAAATTTTTTGAGAGGTCCGCCTCAGGCTACGGCGTAGGGTCGGTATCTCCTTGTAACTACGTACGTAGCCACGGCTAAATTTCCAGCTGTAGTGCCCGACCAGTTGTAAATAGGCATCCTAAAAATATAAATTACATTACGTGTATAATTAAAGCAGCCCTAAGCATAATGGAGTAAGACATACAAACATGTGGCACCCAACTGAAGCAGGCACAAACAAGCGCAAGCACAGATGATGACAAGGCATCAACGCAGTTCATGCAGTAAAGACAATACGAAGGAGAAAAGGGAAAAGAAAAGAGAGCAAAGAAAAGACAAGTCTCATCGCGAATCTTTGGCCTGAACTGGAACCTTGAATGGTTACTGTTTATTTACTGGTTGCTTTATTCCAGCTGTTGTGGTAACGTATTAAAACCTCTCGTTACTGTGAATCATCGACATGAAAACCTCCTCGATCGGCATTCGACAGCGTGAACATCCAGTTCCAAGTATACAAACACATTTCTTTTGTTGTGTTCCCACAGTTTTTGGAACTGCGCTGCCATTTGTTTGTTGCTGTTTTAAATTACTTTTCATTTAAGTGGCGAATTTTCGGACTACAATTCGGCGAGCGATGTAGAGAAATCTCTTTACACGCAAGTGACTCTGGATGTGTAGGGGAGTGTACATTTTGTATCTCATACAAAAAAAAAATATCCAATATTTTTTTCTACTGACATTGCAACTGTAAAAGTGTATTTAGATATTTTACAAAACTGTACAATTAAACTGGAATTGTATGATATTTTTGCTGAAATTGTAAAATAAAAAGGTTTCTATATTTGGATGAAAATGTGTTGGGACGACACTTTGTGCAGGCACACTGAACCCTTTAAGGCCTCGTTACAGTCGCCGTCCCCGACCTGTCGCGCGACAATGTGACGTAAAAATGACGTAGATCTCGCTGGCACGCCAGGATTTAAAGGGATACGCCACAGTTTGTAGAAATAGGGCTTATCACGGTCTCCCCTAGCTGTAGATAGGGGGGCCAACGCAATTTTTGTGCATGCATTGTTTTAGTCCGGTGCAACACCGGCAGCGCCGCCGCTAGTTAGCTTAGCATAGTGAATGGAATCCTATGTTGCCGGTTAGCATGTTGTGAGTAAAAGTGAGCCAACAAAAGACAACAAAACTAGAAATATGGAAATATAGAAATAGCCGAGTCAGTAGCCTTTCCTCAGTTGCGACACCTCTGTTCAGGAGAAGACTACAACTAGTCGCTGTGCGACCGCCACGCGCCAGTATAAACAGTTACGGGGCTCCCATGACGTCACACTGTCTCGCAACAGGTCAGGAATGACGAGTCTACCTCTCGCTTTAGTGTACCTCTGACTGATGACGTGATACTGGTTGCTAACCGATCCTTCTTTCAATACGTAATAAGTAAGTAATAATAAGTTTTACAAATATTTTTGGTTATCTTTCAGCTCCTGCTACGTGAGCCCCGTCTCTGTTCGTAACGTAGAGTTTTTCCTGCGTGTCTCTACGACGTCTAACGTTAGACAGCCAATCACAGACATTATTAGATCTTAGTAGAAGCATGCTGCGTGCTTATTGGCTCACTGAGTCTGATGAGGTTCATTCCTTAGGTATTGAAATCGGGTATCGGATGACGGGGCATTTTTCAATACTCGGAAAGAGTCAGTTCGGTCGGTGCCTTAAAAGCATTGAGTTCGGTACCCAGCCCTAGTTTTAAAATTACTTTTAAACAACTTTGTGTCATTTCCTGTCAGTCTCTCTGACTGCACCGGCAACTCAACGGAGCAAAAGTTCTATTACTGGGGGGAAATATCACCGTTCATTGAGTGAACTCCCCTCCAGCATACTGTAACCAAACTAAGTCTATAGATTAGTAAAGCTGTTTATGTTAAATTTTGCCCCCACATGTGTTATGTAGCCTCACTTAAAAACTAATTAAAAACAATTTGCGTGCTTATTGGCTCACTGACGCTGATGAGATTTACTCCCTAGATACTGAAATTGGGTATCGAATGACGAGGCATTTTTGTATACTGGATACTTTTAGAGGCAATCCGGTCGGTGCCTCTGAAGTATTGAATTCGGTACCCAGGCCCTAACGCTGAGTCTAAGTCAATGTTTGGCCAAATGCACGCAGGTTTTCTCATATGAACTTTACCAACAGAAGTCCACAGCCGAGATGACGGAGCACCAGGTGGACAGAGACGCGGCTCGTTCCAGCCGCATTCGCCTTTCCTAAATAACTTTGGCGTGGACGTCTGCTGCCCCACAGCTTTCTAATTTCCTCCCGATGTCACTTCTTGTTGTAGGTTTTGTATGACTTTAATCACTTCTGTGACGGATGGTGCAAAAAAAACACACACTTTCCCCAAAACATTAATCCCATAATCATTCCCCCCCCCCCCGCTTTGGCAACCTGCCAACTCTTGATACCTTTCAGGTTGCTGTGATTTATTCGCGACTGGAGCGCTATTGCTTTTGCAAATTGGCCCATTCCTCCGAGTCTCCCGGGACGTCGCATAATGCTCAACTTGTCACAGCGTTCCTGGGAGAGACGGAGAGCATTTTCTTTTCTACATTTCATTTTCTTTTTTTTTGCTACACTGAAAACATTTTATAGCCTACATGTTATTGGGGCTTTCACATAATTACACAATTGCAGTAAACAGAGAACAGTTGCGCAGCAAAAATGCTTAAGTTGTATTCTTTGCAGTTTTTTTTATTGTATTATTATTGAAATACTGGTTTTACATTTCTCAGTGATATCAGCAGCTTTTTGCATAATGGTTTTCCCATTCGTATTTATTGCCAGTTAATTAGCAAATAATCAGCAGGCTCATGAGCTGTAACTGGGACAGAGATCAGGCTATTACATTAGCACAGCGTTCCGCCGAAGATACCCATTACGTTTATTGGGCTCAGCACTTTAAGAAAAAGAGAAAAGGCAATCCAATTGTTCCCCCCCCCCACCCCCACCCACCACCTCTTTCTTTCAACCCAAAGCTTCCTGCAATTACGCCGCGAAATGGAAAGATATTTCAATGACAGTGTGTCAGATTTTTCAGAGGGCAGGACGGTGGTTTGACAGATTCAACGGCAGGGCCGTAAGAGGGCCACTTACTTTGCTTTGTACCAAGACTATTTTGGGCAACCACGACCGCTAAAGGAAACGTGAGGTGTGTGTGCATGTGTTGTGTGTGTGTGTGTGTGTGTGTGTGTGTGTGTGTGTGTGTGTGTGTGTGTGTTTTGTTTCAATCAGTTCATCATTCCTATCAGATATGATTTTACGCAGACAATTTTTTTTTTTTTAGGTTAAATCGCTCATTAAACCTCATTCATTTAATCTGGATGCCGCCTGTGTAGACGGCTCAATTGATTCAAGTAGAAATCTGTAACACGTCCTCCAAACCATACATACTACAGCTGAAGTAAGACTCTTCTAACCCCTAACCCTCTATTCTCATTTATTGGGTCCAATGGCATACAGTCAAGAGGACCTGAGTGACGTGCGCCCGGGCATTCCTTTGAACTCCATTTCAACTACGTAGTCGTTGGACGCATGGGGAGGTCACCGGTATCCAAACTACCCTAACCCTAATCCTACTGCTGAATTAAGAATCATCTAACCCTCTAACCCTAATCCTACTGCTGAATTAAGAATCATCTAACCCCTAACCCTAATCCTACTGCTGAATTAAGAATCATCTAACCCTCTAACCCTAATCCTACTGCTGAATTAAGAATCATCTAACCCCTAACCCTAATCCTACTGCTGAATTAAGAATCATTTTACCCCTAACCCTCTGACCCCTAACCCTAATCCTACTGCTGAATTAAGAATCACCTAACCCTAACCCTAATCCTGCTGCTGAATTAAGAATCATATAACCCCTAACCCCAGATATCATACAGACCCCTTCATGAGAATGCGTTCAATCAAAAGTGGACATACTCAATCCCATTTGCTTTAATTTGGACACCTTTACTTTTACCTCCGGCTCTCCTGTCTTGATTTTCAATGATGTTCAAAGAACAAAACAACCCAAGTGACTTTGTTTTAACAAGTAATTGTTTTTCATTTTTCAATCTAAAAGGAATAATGATTAAAGGAAACGGGCCGTTTTTGATTGATTTTTCAGTTCTTTTCTGACACCAGTAATGTTTTTTTTCCATTTTTCATTTTGAAACAAATAACAGATATGCTTTTTTTTTTTCCTAATAACAAATTAATTATTGATTCTCCAATGATACCCAGACCCTCACACTTTAACGTGTCTTGGAGGGTTTTTTACGTGCTGCGAGCAGAGTTTAAATGGCATCCTTCTAAAATTAACAAACATTTTGCAGTATATTGTTATTGTAATGTATTTATTTGAACAGGGACCGTGCACAAAATACATTAATAGATATGAATTGTTTAAAAAAAAAAAGTTAAGCAAACATTTGAGTGAAATAGAATATTTACAAGATTTAGCATGTCATGGCACTTTTATATAATGATTCAAGTGGCCTTAGGGCTGTTTTACATGCCTGAGACCAACTTGAAATACAATATAAAAAATGTTGAATAATCTGTAAACTGAATGAACATCTTCATTCCTAGTCTATATCCATGACGTTCCACTTTCGGGATTGCGCCGGTGCCGGATGATTGTCTCCTTCCTCTGTCTCTGTGTTGGCGTTCCAACCTCCGGTGGATTTCTGAGGACTATGGTTAACTGCTCCTCAGATCTCTGCAGGGTAAATCCAGACAGCTAGCTAGACTATCTGTCCAATCGGAGTTTTCTGTTGCACGACTAAAACTACTTTTCAACGTACACATGTTCCACCAAAACAAGTTCCTTCCCGAGACTGTTTTGCAGAGGCACCATTGCTCCGTCCGCCATTTACCACCACCCAATACGATTGCGATTGATTTAAAGAAATTGCCAATAAACCAGAGCATGTTTTAATACCATCCTAGAATGTGTGGACTAGCCAGACCTTCCTCCGCAGCGCTGTGGAGGAAGGTCTGGCAATGCGAGACCAATTCATTCTGGATGTAAACGTCTCTCTCGTCTGAAGTGGCCTCAAAGTTCCCTGGGTGTCGAGGACTGTGCAGGATCCCAGGTGAGACAAGAAAAGTGAGTTTCATATCCTCGTATTGATTAACCAAAAGGTCAAGAACATTTCTTTTTAGAGTCACTGCACGTGCTGATATACAGATGCAAAATCGATTTTTTTTTTTTTGATTGATATTTGGGGCCCATTGTGAGTCTCTCTCACTGCGGTCGTTGTGTCTGTGTCTGGATGAGTCACCAGAGTCTTTGCATCGATTCTTCTCCCGCAGAGAAATGACATCCATCACTGTCCCGCAGCAGTGGAGTTAAAGTTTTCGCCAGAGCCTTATTGTGTCTGAGTCCGGATGCACACACTGAGCAGAGTCTGAGTGAAGCGCTGTGGAACGGGCATGAACGTCTACCTATGCTAATGTCTTGAGAAGTGAGTAATCCTTTTCCCCGCCGTGAAAGGATTACGAGGAGACACGACTAGAAACAGGAAGTATATAGTTTGACATTTCAATGGTGCTCGCAAAATAAGAGGATGCAGATTTACCCTGAGAGCGGCTTCAGCTCCAACAGCCCAGGTTCAGTCGGCTGATCGCCAAGCTTTTATACAAGGACTTTAAAACTGAATCCTCAGCGAGTACAACTTTACTGTCAGTCGGACTTTCTCAACCTTTTTTTTTGCTTTATCTATGAAAATAGAACCGGCACCTTCTATATCACGCGCGTGTTAAGCGCGTTCCAGGCAAAATAGAATAGGAAAAGATGTTCATATGTCGTTTAGACACGGATGCATATTAATAAATGACATGTTGATGTTTGAAAGTCTCGAGGTTTTGACATCAATGTAGATATAAATGTAATAAATAGATAGAAATAGATTTTCAAATATTGCACCTGTCATATAGAACGAAATATTTCGTAACATATTTTGCAGCCAATACTGCCGACGTTGTCTTGCTTTAATCAAATCAGTAGGCTCTATATAAAGGGTAGGATAGGCTACAGTAACAACGTAGTGTGTGTTCTGAGTGACGGTCCAACATCAGATAGGCTATATCGGCTCTTTACACTTTCTCAACCTTCTTTGTCCCATTTATCTTTTCTTAGGTCCACAAATTCTTAGAATATTACAGTATGTGCCCACCTCAGATTAACATGGCGACTTGACACATCTGTAATTTCTGAAATCATGAGAGCACGGAGGGAGATCCAAAACAACTGTATAGAAAGTTATATTTAAAACCAATGAAGGGTCAAACAAGGTACGATATAATCTGAATGGCTGAAATAAAAACCCCTGGTTGTGGCTCTGTGGATGGCGATGCCGTCTGATCGGTAACCCACTTTGGTCCGGATTGAAACGGGGCCGGAGCCAGACGTTGTAGACATCGGGGGCTCAAAAAAGTTAATGTCACACATTGATTTGTGAAAAAACGATTACTAGTGTAGTACAAATGTTTTCTTATATTTTAACATTTGTTGTTTTCAGGACACAGCCAGTGTGCTCAGCGTTCAATCATAAGATATGTGCCTGGACTCATAGGCGTAGATTTCAGGGTTGGGGGGGATGCAGGGGATATGCCCCCCGACCCCCACCCCAATATTTAGAAGAGGGAGATTTGTCCCCCTCAAATAATAAACAAGAAATAGACAACCCACTATACCAAAATCGGTAAAAAATTAACAGTTCAGGGGGCTCAAAACATGTATATATCCTTCTTAACTTTTAAATATGTTTCCCAAAGATATCAGACACCCCTATAGTTTCTCCGTGAAATGAAGCTGCCTTCAAGTGCGGTAGGAAATGTCAAGATCTATAAACGATCTGAAGGAAAACAATAGTTGTGTCTGCTTGTGCTACACAAATTGTTGCATACAAAATATCCCACAATGCAGGAAATTAAGTGTTTGACGCTCACATTTATCCACGGTAATAATGTGTGTGCCCCCCCAATGTTGAAACCAAACCTACGCCCTTACCTGGACTGCATGAAGTTCCCTTCCACATTATACAAGTGATAATAATCTTACAGATTTATGGGAAGACAAAGTCAGAAAGAAACTATTAAAGCGAGTATAAATTGGACAATAGATACCGATTGAAGTGTCGGAAAAAAAACGGAGTGAGCGATGGGCAGATGGCTGAGCCGAGGTGATGAGAAGAGAGATAATAATAGACAGCAGAGAAAATTAGATGTGGGAAGAGGGCGAGGGAGGGGGAGGGGGGAGTGATGCACTATGACAATCCTCACCATCCATCCACATAGCTCCACGTTCTTGTTTAATTCAAGTTAGAGTTTGTGGCTAATAAGTAATGACCCAATCAGAAGACGGATATGAGAAGAGAAAGGCTTTTAAAAAGTCACCCAAGAAATATAAAGACACTTAATTTCAATATGGAGTTAACGGTGCTTCTGTGGGAACGGCAGAGAAACACGGATAGGAACGAACTAATGAGGATGGTGGTCATTGCGGATCAACCCACACGTTGCTTGTGGTTGGGATTCATTAATCCCGACTGGACTGTTCCAGACTGATCTCATTTCTGACACGCCAATTCTTATGCCATTATTGGAGTGTTATCAAGAAGCATACTCCATACCTCCGCTGACTTACATTACCTTGCAATTGCATGTGAATTGACGCCATAGCGAGTAGTATGAAAGGGCGAAAATCTGCATAAGGAGGTTGGTCGGGGAGGATGGGTCAAACAATGCAGGACTTTCACTCAGGTGACTGGTGATTGTGTCCCGCGTGTCACATTTCCTTAACTTAACCCTTGCTTTCTTCTTTTACTAAAGCCTAGTAGACGTACACGCGGATAGCTCAAAATGCGTACAGATAACACGCCACTCGGTTTTAGAAAGTGGGCGTGTATGTTTACGCAAAGGCAAGATGTCATGTTGACTGTTCACAGTTTTATTTAATTATTGCAGTCGTTATTTCGGCTGACTTCCATATTCGTGAATCAAAATTTAAAAGCTGGACTCCATGATAATTGTGTCAATTGTCATCTATAGCTGAGTGTTGTAACATAAAACTGTTACAACCATCTCCAAACTCTTCAACATACTGACGCTTGGTCAGTGGCTCTCAGCGTCGGACACGCACAAATCACCCTTTGGCGTCCGTACGGGACCACAGGTGATCCACAAACGGGTCCTCGTCCAGAACACAGCGGCAGCTCGGCGCCGCGGCGCTGTAAGACGACGTAGTATTAAGAGAGACAACGGTGGCGAGTAGTACGAAAGACGGCAAATCTGCGTAAGGAGGCAGGTTGGGGTGGGGGTGGATGGGTCAAACAACACACTTTCACCCAGGAGACCAGGGGTTCATGTCCCGGTCTTGTCCCGCGTGTCACTGAAACGTACATTGTATAACCCCACACACCATCTTTTCCTAAACCTAACTGTCCCGTTCTTGTGCCGCATGTCCGTTAGAAGTACGTCCCCGATCCAGAGCGTCACAAAGTCACGTCACGAGTCCCGACCAAGCGCGTTGTGGCACGCCCAGGGGTGTGGGTGTCCACGTCACCAGTTCAATAACACAAACCGGCACCAGGAGTACAGTTGGAAAGCAGTTGAAAAGTTTATTACAGACAATGAGGGGAATTTCCACAACACTTCACCGTCTACTGCTGCACTGTCCACAATCCATTCATGCCGTCTTTAATCCACAGGTGATCCACAAACGGGTCCTCGTCCAGAACAGTTCGGTACACAGGGGGGTAGTCAGCCAGTCCAGGTCACAGCACTTAATCACACAGTTTTAGTTCAGTTCACTTCACAGTTTTCCACCACCCTCTCACTCAGCTCCCCTCCTTTTCCCTCTCTGCTTCTTTTGTTCCCAGTTCAAAACCTGCTTCCCCTTTTTCCCTCCAAAACCCCAATCACCTAATTAATCTCAGCCTCTCCTTGTTAGAAGAGGAAGTCCATAAAAGGCTCGGGGGTGGAGCCAACGGGCCGCAAGATACCTCCCTTCGATTACCACTCCCCTCACCTCTCCCTGCAATCTACCAAAGCGTCTAAATATGACGCCAAAGGAGACTTTTTGCCGAAGGCACCTGACCAAGCTTCGCTTTTTGACGCCATGGGAATGTGTCGCAACAACCCGGTGGCTGGTAACACAGTTTGTTGCATTTCATGAAAAATGAAAAGCTCAGTCCGTCATGGAGCGAAACTTGAGTAAGGGTCAAACAACACCGGACTTTCAACCTGGAGACTGAGGTTTGTGTCCCGTTCTTGTCCCGCGCGTAGCGTGACCAGCCGGCGGTCGCCCAATTTCGTAGGACATCATGCGAATTGGTGCGCATACATTTTTGTACAATATCGTACGAACCCGTTCATGAGAAGGAGTTGCTTAAAAGTACGTCTTTCAACCCCACCTACAATCTTTTCCTAACCCTAACTAAGTGGTTTTACTCTTGATGAAGGTCCGGAGGGACCCAAACGTTATTTTTCTGTAAATAAATGGTGGTGGAGTGCAGGATTTTTTCCTTTGTTCCAAGGCAAGGCAGCTTAATTTGTAAAGCATATTTCAGCAACACATCCAACACATTGAAAATATTTTCCAGTGCACCTGCACAGAAGACTTTTTGGATATGCAAGTTGTTTCTTCTTCTTCTAAAAAAGACCTTGCATGTTCAAAATATGACGCCAAAAGGAATCCCAGAGTGTCCAAAAGTGACGCCGAAGGGTCCTGACCAGCGTCAGCGTGTTGACGATTGACTACAGCCCACTGTTCCGACCATATAGGCTTTTTGTGGATATTGGAATTTCAACGGCAAGATTAATTCCTTTGACTCTTGGACTGATGACATTTTTAATATCCACAAAAAGCCTACATGGTCAGAACAATGGGATGTCGGAGCAGAGGGTATATTTTTTCGAAACAAAGGGACGTTAAGGGGCGTTCGTGTACACGAAATAAACGTCAAAATCATGACCTGTACACAAATTAATAAATCTAAATAACGTGACTATTTCACGACCTGGCGTGAGACCAGGTTGTCCATACATACCCTTCTCATCTCCGTGCGTGTCCTAACTCTGTCTGACGAACCCACTGCTAGCCTAGCTTAGCACAGATCCTGGAGGTAACCGGCTCCAACTAGCCTAGCTTAGCACAGATCCTGGAGGTAACCGGCTCCATCTAGCCTAGCTTAGCACAGATCCTGGAGGTAACCGGCTCCAACTAGCCTAGCTTAGCACAGATCCTGGAGGTAACCGGCTCCATCTAGCCTACTGCTCCCAATAAGTGACAAAATAACGCCAACATGTTCCTATACGGTTAGAAGATGGCTGTGTGTCATGTGACCTTGTTATCTGTACATGCTTTGACTATACAAATCACAACATGTAAATAGGAAAATGTTGGCGTTATTTTGTCACTTATTGGGAGCAGTAGGCTAGATGGAGCCGGTTCCAGGATCAGTGCTAAGCTAGGCTAGATAGAGCCAGTGTTACCTCCAGGATCTGCTAAGTAGTGAATGGAGCGGTTACCTCCAGGATTCTGGCTTAAGCTAGATGGAGCAGTACCTCAGGATCTGTTCTAGCAAGCTAGATGGAGCCGGTTACCTCCAGGATCTGTGCTAAGCTAGGCTAGATGGAGCCGGTTACCTCCAGGATCTGTGCTAAGCTAGGCTAGTGGTGGGTGCGTCAGACAGAGTTAGGACACGCACAGAGATGAGAAGGGTATGTATGGACTTATCTAACTCTGGGAGTTAGGGTCAATAAGCTAAAGTCTCAATAAGTCGCCGTGTTCCTTTAAGTTTATTTAATTTTTTCTAAAAGAATTGCTACTACTTATTCAGAAAGACAAGTATCCAATGCCGAAAGAAAGTAATCAGGATCTTCAGCTTCAGTTGGACTTTTTGGAAATTAGATCAATTCGACGTGGTGTCTATGACTGGTTTATAATATAATATAGAGATATGAAGGGAAACATAAAAGGAAAAAGACAAGTCGACAGAGCAAAAGAACGCAACAATGACCGAGAAAGACCGGACGGAGAAAGCAATGAGGATCTTCATTTTTCAGTTGGACTTTTTTTTTTTTTTGATGAATTCAACGTGGTGTGGATGATTGGACTCTAATTAAAAAGGACAAAGAACCAGAGGAGATATGAGGGGAAACAGGCTGATAAAAGGAACAACGACAAGTCGACAGAGCAAAAAGAAAAGCAGTAACGACAGAGAGAGATGGTGACCACAGGTGGAGAACCGACAGAGTAATAGAGAGACGCAGGCGCATTTCAGGTGGATCAAGTATGAAATAGAAAAAAAGGCAACTCGGCGGTAGAGATGTCCCGAGAATAACGAGACATACAGCCTCATTCCCACTGCAGGCCTTCCTGCTCAGTTCAGCGTTACCGCTCATATCTAATTCCTGCGGCTGACTTCACATCTACATCAGGACGTTTCCAGTCCCGATACGAACTGACAGCGACACGTGTGGGCAGAGCAACCACATAACGCGAGATGTCACGTCCGTTTTTGTGCCTCAGCGTCCACCGACTTGTGCTCAAATGCAATTTCAGTTCTGGTATCTCCCTCTGGTTTGTGACCGGATCGGATGGGGGGGCGGAGGAAGTCTCCTCGAATACAAATCAAGTCGGCTCCCTGCTTCTTCCCAGTGTCGCAGCTCACGTTTGTGCTGGCTCAGCTAGGCTGCCGAGTTCAATGCGCTTCACGAAAATTAGACTAGACGTTCTTCTGTAACCCTGCTGACAGAAAAACAAACAGACAGACAAACCGAGCTGAAAACATAAGCTCCTTGGCGGGGGGGGGAAATGTAAGAGTTGATACACCGGCTGTTTTACTCACTTCAGTAGAGTTGTGTTACCTGTCCACCATGCAGCGTGACTCCCCCTCTTCCCATTCATAAGCTGTGTTGGAAACCGTTCCCTATCACGGAAATAATGCACTATATAGTGTGTTCACCATTTCGTAGTGGCGTTCAAATTCTCCACGGTTAATTTTATTCACTATATAGTCCACTATATAATACCCACAACACACGATGTACACTATATTTTACTCCCATATACCCACAATGCTACAGAAACACATTTCGGTTAACTATTGTCCTTATAGTTTAACAAATGAGCTGCCGGCAGACAGCCCGCATGAAGCGTTGGTCCAATCAGGTGCAGTCATTGCGGTTGTCCGAGGGTGTAGCCTGTTTTCTTTGCTCGTCAGTGGTCATTGAAGAGAAATAGTAGATAGCTGCCAGCGGCGAGTGCATCAAGTGTGCAATAGAGACAGAGCGCATGTACAGTGCATACAGAAAGTATTCACAGCGCTTCACTTTTTCCACATTTTGTTATGTTATAGCCTTATTTCCGGCCCGTCAGACACCGCCTACCAAGAGTCTGGGTCTGCCGAGGTTTCTTCCTAAAAGGGAGTTTTTCCTTGCCACTGTCGCGATAGCCACTGCTAATGCTTGCTCTTGATGGAATTACTGTAATTGTTGGGGTTTTGGAAATTACAGAGTGTGGTCTAGACCTACTCTATCTGTAAAGTGTCTCGAGATAACTTTTGTTATGATTTGATACTATAAATAAAATTGAATTGAATTGAATTGAATTTCAAAACGTATACAATTTATTTTTTTCCTCAAAATTCCACACATAATACCCCATAATGACAACTTAAAAAAGTTTGTTTGAAATTTTTGCAAATTTATTAAAAATACAAAAACGAAGAAATCACTTGTACGTAAGTGTAACTGAGCATTTCTTAATTGTCTAGACTCACTGTTTGACTCTAAAATGAAGACACGGGCTTCCATTGCTGGAACCAAGACGGCACGGCACGTCTCACTTTATTTTTCCAGAACAACACAGACCAAAATGTCCGAAAGTACAATGCTTTCTTCACTTCCGTTTTCCCCTTCAAAATAAAAGCTCATGTTTACTTCAACTTCCTCCTAAGCTTCAACTTAGAGGTTACATAATACAATATCTTACATAAGTATTGACAGCCTTTGCGATCAAGCTCAAAATTGAGCTCCGGTGCATTCTGTTTCCACTGATCATCCTTAAGATGTTTCTACAGCTTAATTGGAGTTGGACACCTGTGGTAAATTCAGTTGATTGGACATGATTTGGAAAGGCCCACACCTGTCTCTATAAGGGCCCACAGTTAACAGTACACGTCAGACCACAAAACAAGCATGAAGTCGAAGGAATAGACCTTTTTCACGGCAGACATGTTGATTTGTCATAGTAGGAACAGCACAGGTGTATTCAAACCCATTAATGATGGCTGCATTCCTCTTAGGAGAGGCCCTGGTATTAAACCATTAATGATTGCTGCATTCCTCTTAGGAGAGGTCCTGGTATTAAACCATCACTGATGGCTGCATTCCACTTAGGAGAGGCCCTGGTATTAAACCATCACTGATGGCTGCATTCCACTTAGGAGAGGTCCTGGTATTAAACCATTACTGATGGCTGCATTCCACTTAGGAGAGGTCCTGGTATTAAACCATTACTGATGGCTGCATTCCACTTAGGAGAGGTCCTGGTATTAAACCATTACTGATGGCTGCATTCCACTTAGAGAGGCCCTGGTATTAAACCATTACTGATGGCTGCATTCCACTTAGGAGAGACCCCTGGTATTAAACCATTACTGATGGCTGCATTCCACTTTGCTTAGGAGGTCCTGGTATTAAACCATTACTGATGGCTGCATTCCACTTAGGAGAGGTCCTGGTATTAAACCATTACTGATGGCTGCATTCCACTTAGGAGAGGTCCTGGTATTGTGCATGCTGACTCACTGAAATATCTTACTGGGACACTTGATGGAATTGAGCCATCGTTAAGGTTATCAATTTCAGCTGTGCTTTTCCTACTATGACAAGTCAACATGTCTGCTGTGAAAAAGGTCCATTGTCTGTAGACATTCGAGACAGGATTGACTTGAGGCACAGATCTGGGGAAGGGTACAGAAAAATGTCTGCTGCTTTAAAGGTCCCAATGAGCACAGTGGCCTCCATCATCCGTAAATGGAAGAAGTTTGGAACCACCAGGACTCTTCCTAGAGCTGGCCATCCCTCTAAACTGAGTGATCGGGGGAGAAGGGCTTTAGTTAGGGAGGTGACCAATAACCTGATGGTCACTCTGACAGAGCTCCAGGGTTCCTCTGTGGAGAGAGGAGAACCTTCCAGAAGGACGACCATTGCTGCAGCACTCCACCAATCAGGCCTGTATGGTAAAGTGGCCAGACAGAAGCCACTCCTTAGTAAAAGGCACATGGCAGCCCGCCTGGAGTTTGCCAAAAGGCACCTGAAAGACTCTTAGACCATGAGAAACTAAATTCTCTGGTCTGATGAGACAAAGATTGAACTTTTGGCGTGAATGCCAAGCGCTATGTTTGGAGGACGCCAGGCACCGCTCATCACCTGGCCAATACCATCCCTACAGCGAAGCATGGTGGTGGCAGCATCATGCTGTGGGGATGTTTTTCAGCGGCAGGAACTGGGAGACTAGTCAGGATTGAGGGAAAGATGAATACAGCGATGTACAGAGACATCCTGGAAGAAAACCTGCTCCAGAGCGCTCTTGACCTCAGACTGGGGCGACGGTTCATCTTTCAACAGGACAACGACCCTAAGCACACAGCCAACATATCAAAGGAGTGGCTTCAGGACAACTCTGTGAATCTCCTAGAGTGGCCCAGCCAGAGCCCAGACTTGAATCCCATTGAACATCTCCGGAGGGATCTGAAAATGGCTGTGCACCGACGCTCCCCATCCAACCTGATGGAGCTCGAGACGTTCTGAAGGAGGAATGGGCGAAACTGGCCAAAGGTGGGTGTGCCAAGCTTGTGGCTTCATATTCCAAAAGACTTGAGGCTGTAATTGCTGCCAAAGGTGCCCCAACAAAGTATTGAGCAAAGGCTGTGAATACTTATGTACATATTATATTTTCGTTCTTTATTTCTATTTACTTTTTTCATGTTGTCATTATGGGGTATTGTGTGTAGAATTTTGAGGAAAAAAAAGTAATTTAATCCATTTTTGAAATAAGGCTGTAACATAAGGAAATGTGGAAGAAGTGAAGAGTTGTGAAAACTTTCCGTATGCACTGTAAGTCTCGCCCCCACCAGAGGGAAAAGAACTCTCCGCTCTCCATTGACTTGTATTATGTAAAGGTTTCCTCCTCATCAATTCCATCTGCTAGCAAATAACCGAAAAACGCCTAAAAGCTGCTGTGTGGTGATATGAACTACCAACAACTTAAAGAACCCAGACCTGAAAAACTGAGCTTTTATGAAGACAAAAGTGGACACGGACGTGAGGAATCAGCAGGAAGAACGTGAAGACACAAAGCTAACGTTGGATCCGACGTCACGTGTATTTTTCTGTTGTTTGCTAGCAGAGGAAATTGACGAGGAGGAAACCTTCACGTGATACGAGTCAATAGAGAGTCAGAGAGTTGTTTCCCCCTCCGGTGGGCGTGGCTTTCAGAGTATGACGCCATGCGCTCTGTCTCTAAAACCGTGAAAAGAAATCTATGGACATGTAGCATTAGACACGTAGCATTAGATTGGTCTTGTAGCCGCCGTCTAGTGACCATAACGCTGGGTTTCCACCGGCAACGGGGCGATTCAAATCATCCCCTATGGCGATGGCGGCGAAAGTGTCGCCCCTATCTCCTTGCTCCCCCAAAAGTGACTCGGAGTCAACTTTTGTAGAGCGGTAGCCAATGAGAGGGCAGACTCGCGAACGTGCCTCCAACATATTCTGCCGTGTACACGCACGTGCTATACGTGCAAATTAAAAGAGTGTGATTTTCCTATAGCTTACTTTATTATACGTCTCTGTATGACTACAGCTATGCTAACGGCTAGCTTGGCAGAGGGTTGTCCAGGCAGTTGGTATAGTGGTGAGTTTTTATTTACATTTGTTTTAGTAGTAGTAGCATAACGTTAGCATTGTAGCAATGACAGCTGGTGTGTTGCTAGCAATATACCGTTAATCAAACTTAACGGCAAAGCGTGTGACTGGAGTGGAAAACTTACCAAAACAGTTGTGTTAGGCCAGATATACACTGATAGAAAACGTACAGTACATCAACACCAGCAACTAATTCTCTGCAAAAAAAACTTATTTTTTTCAGTGACGGAGTAATCTAATTAATTACTTTTCCCATCGCTGCAACGCCGTTATCGTTACTACAATTTGGTTGAATGAAGCGCGATGCGTCAGGCTTTTGCTACACATCAGCTGCCTGGAGAGAGCAGGGGGTGGGGGTGGGGGTGGGGGATGATGACACCGTTGCAAATTCGATGATTGGCTGGGTGGGCGGATGCCCTGCTCGCGCTGTCTCACCGCACGCTCTGACTACCACTAAACACAAGACAGCGACAATGGCGACGAGCCTGGGAAATTCAAAGGTAGCGTTCTCGAACTGGAAGTACCGGCACTACTTCTCGCTCATTTGAAATCAAAGGCGAGAATGTTTATGTAACATGCACGCTACGCCCGGGAAAAAAAGACTTTATCCACGTCTGCCTCAAACAACTCCAATCTTATGAAGCCCCTCACATCAACACATGCTAACAGGACACTTGTTGCTGCTGCTAACCCAAAGCAACGCTCGAGTTTTCGGGTCAGCAACATCTTTGACATTAAAGATGTTACAGAACGTAATAGCGTTATAGAACATGAAAAATAACATCACGGTTACTTTGCTGAGTAACTAATTACTTTTACAATGTGGTAACTGAGTTACTAACTCAATTACTTTTTGGGACAAGTAATTTGTAACTGTAACTAATTACTTTTTTATTAAAGTAAGATGACCATCCCTGGTGGTGACACACCACCCGTGACCGAGACAGCTGCGGTGGAAAGACGGCACCTGTGGAAACCCAGCGTAAGAGAAAACTGCAGCTTTGGTGTTGACTTCAACGGGCAGTTTTTGGCTCGATTCTTGTCTGATCACAGTGAGTTGTGTGTGTGTGTGTGTGTGTGTGTGTGTGTGTGTGTGTGTGTGTGTGTGTGTGTGTGTGTGTGTGTGTGTGTGTGTGTGTGTGTGTGTGTGTGTGTGTGTGTGTGTGTGTGTGTGATTACCGCTGTGGAGGGATCCTGTCAGATGATTACAGGCCCAGCATGGGGCTGCTCCCTCCCTGATGGCACTGATGAACAAATTGTCAGATGGCTGTCAGCCTCCTAACCCTTTGTTTAACGGCCTGTCGGGCTGAAAGCTGTGCTGGCTGGACCTAAATCACAACGCTGGGGGCTGCACTGAAAAGCTGCGTCCCATCAACGCTAAAAATCTAATCCGCATGCTGACAGGAATATTCCCTGCCAATGGGAAGCCACAGATCGAAATTCAGCGGTGGAATGTAACTAAGTACATTTACTCTAGTACTGTACTCAAGTC